>NC_053443.1:22985934-23090109 GCF_007990345.1 Gossypium hirsutum | reverse complement strand
CCTCATGCTACCTACATTAGTGGAGAGAAATTGCTACGATCAACATATGAAGACATAAGTTAAGCTTAATGATTGCAACTTAGTCTTGAATAAAGGAAATAAAAATCAAATTGGTTAAGGTTAACATATCTTGTTACAAAAGCATTTAGTCTAAATTTTGCTATTATAATAAGTTTGAATTTAATTGAACAATATGTATACTTAAGTTAGCATAATTATCAGATTTCTTGTTTTTGAGCATAAGTATTTTCTATCCATAATTTTGAGAAAAAATTTGTTCTAAAGGGATTTTTCAAAGGTGTTTCCGAGAAATTCTTTCAAAATTTTGCATTACTCGGGACGAGCAATGAATTAAGTTTGAGGGTGTGGAAACACAAAAATTTATATACTTTTTCATACCCAATTTTTCTTAAATTCATGCAAATTCGGGTAAATTCTTGTCGAAAAAATAATTAAATATTATAAAATAATTAAGTCTGTTAAAAATATGAACATGGAGAATTTATTTAATTTTATACTTAACTTTGACTAATTTTGACTATTTTCGATAGATTCGACCAAAGGGTGAAAATTGGCTCGGCTGACACTGCTGAAAGCACAAAATCGAGAAGCAGTTTGAAGTAGCGAGGCATTTTAATTTCTAGCCTAAGACGTCCAGAAATGTGTATTAATTCATAATTTAATTAATTTTAATTTATTCCCCATTTAATTTGGGTTCAATAAATTATTAATTATGGAGAAAGGGTCTAGTTGAACCGTACTGGTCGAGCCAAATTGAGTGAACCAAACCAGCCACTAAATGGGCAGCCCAGAACTGTCCATATGCTGACCCAAATCAGTATTTTATCTGATTAAATATGCTTGCAAAAATGCCCTCAAAAGACTTTTAAATTGCATTCAAACCCCACCTTAAATTATGGCTTTGTAGATTTGCCCCAAGCTTAAAATAGCAAAGTTAAAACTCTCAACTTTGCCATGTGTGTGGCGTCCAAGGGAGGGCTCTTTGGCTGCTGGAATTTTCTATTTTTAGCAGCCACAATCAGCTATAAAAGCCACCCATTGCTGATCATTCAAAGCATCCCTCACTTCACATCATTCTCTCATTCCCCTCTCTCACTTTTCTCTCATTTTTTCCATTCCATTCCCTCTTGTTCAAGTGCCGATTTCTTCTCTTGGGAAAGAGGTGTCCAGCAGCCATTTTGGAGCAACAATTAGGTGTTCATAAGCCACCTTGATAGCCAAGGCCAACGAAGAACGAAGAACGGAGCAACTAGTCAAGCCACGGAGAAACACCGGATTTGCCTCTTGTTCCCTAACTCTTTAATTTTTGTTGTTGTTTTGACGAACATGTTTATGAATATTTATGCTATTGAAATGGTTATTTTAATCAATTCAGCTTAAATTATGTTTGTGTTGGGTTGATTATATTATGTCTGCGTAAATTGTTAAAATAATGTTTATGCTGTTATAGGCCTCAGTAAATTGCTTGGTTAAGTAAAATCATGCCTAGGTTATTCTTGCGTTACGACTGTCAGGTAACTAATGAATTAATTATTTAAACGGATTGCAATTGTAATTAGTTGACACAATACTTAATCAATGCATGTTTATTCTTCTAAGGTAGCTGAAGGTTAAATTAGCAATGTATCTGGCGATATTATTGCCTTGCATAACTTGCAAGATTATTGTGATTAAATTGTTTCAAGGTAATTCTTGCTAGATATTGTTTATCGTTAATGACATAGGATAGCAAGAGATGGATAAGAGTATTTTGTTATGGTAATTTGTTCATAAGTTTAGCAAATTACTGGGTTGCTGTAAATTTATTCATAACATGGGCTAGACATTAACATGGTAGCGTTATCATAATATCTGCGTGAGGTTTAAGAAATTAATAATCCAACACAAGTATTGATTACATAGATTATCTTATTTGAAATCTTGCACAAACTCGTTTGTTTATTTAAAGTACTTAGTTTTAATAGTTTTGCCCATCTTCTAAACCAAATTATTTTGACTTCCCAAAGTGTTACAATAATTTCATAAATAATTCTTTACAGTCCCTGGGTAGATAACTCGATTTACTGTCACTTTATTTACTCTTGCATGTGTACACTAACTTTTTCGTACCAGTAGCATATTGAATGGTTCAAGTTTATAACTCATATAGGTTTAAGGAATTGATGACAATGCTTTGAGATTATAAGAAATAGATGAAAGTTGATGACTAGTGAAGGATAGTTGCATAATTGGATAGGATAGAGTGAATGTGTAATAGGAGAGCATGATTCAATGGAATGAAGGTAAAATGTTGAGTTTGGAAACATGAGGCATATAGTAGTTAATGTACTGATTGATTGTGGTATTGGGATTGCAATGTCTGTGTAGGGTAATTGGTGCCTAAAAGCACCATTGATATTGGGTGAGAACGAGTATAAAAAAGAATGAATTTTGGTTTTGTCAAGAAGATTGGTACTTTAGAGGAAGTATCGTACTGACCATAATGGCAGTGTTAAAAATGGCAAATACCAAATGGATCAGTACCAGATTTCAGTATCGATATAGTGGAAGTATCAATAACAAATCCATGTATTAATACTTGGTTTGAAATGTTTGCTAAATAACAAATCCAATTAGTATCGAACCAAATCAATATTGATACTATACCCTGCTTTTGGAATTGAATTTAGTCATTTTCATGTGTAAAAATTTATTAATTTATAAACTGATGAGTTCGTTTGTGTAATTACTATATACCGTATTTAAAAAAATATCATAATCTTTAAATGAATTACTTGCATAAAAGTACGTAATTATTCTGGTGAAAGTAGCATCTGTAGTTGGGTTCAGCGACCGAGAAGGGTAAGGGTGTTCACTAGAGACTTGAATCAACTTTTCTTAATATGATGCTCAACATGAAGAAGAAAACTGCTCTTAAAGATCCAGCTCAATGACCTTGAATGGATAACATCCAATACAAGTCTCAAAACTCATGGATCAAACTCTCTCTAAACATTTTCAGATCAAGTCTCAACAAGCAAGCTTCATTGATAAAGGAAAAAGTCTTGAAGATTCTTGATTCTAAATTAAATCAATTTTCAACCAAGTATTTCCCAAACCCAATTTAGATCTAATTTCAACACCCCTTGAAGCGACTACATCAATTAAAATCAAGTTTAGCGACACTTGGATCGAAGGCCCATGAAAAGAATAAAAAGGATTAGGTCGGAATCATAATTGTAACACTTTTTTCCTTACTCCAATTTTAGGTCTATTCAACTCAAAACTAGTGTAAATATAAAAAGAATGTTATTTATATGATTATTGGTCGGTCCACATTGACAACTAAGAAGATGATTTAGAATAATTTTCTTTAGTTTTAAATCTATTAAAGTGGATGTCATCGCAGTCATTTTAGAATCTACACTCAATCCCTAAGGATCAAACCAAAACTATATCTACAAAGTCTTTAAACCCCAAGTATTTGCCACTCTACTATTGGTATAGTAGACAATTTTTTAAAATTATATATATGACTTTTTTGAGGGTTAAGTTAAGGGAATAAAATTGTCTAATAATATTAACTGAGACTTTAACACAAATCTCTACCAGTTCAATTAATTTAAATAAAATACTTAATAAATAATATATATATCCCATGTGAATAATCTACATTATTATACATATTCTTAAAATTCGTTCTATTATTTGAAGGTAAACACTATCCGTAAACAAACAGTGACAATAAAAAAATACTAACAAACATATATTGTATTAGTCTTGAATGTTTTTTCTTCTCAAAGTATATAATATAATCATTATTAACTTCGTGCTCTTACATCATGAACGATTTGCTACTTTCCGGTTCCAGCAAACATACTATGTTATTACTGGAATGAAATACTAAAAAAATTATTAGTTAAATTGAAAAGAGGCAATAAATATTACTGAGTTGATAAACAGTATTGTTTTTTATAGATAAAATAATTAGAGAATGTAAGAAATAAATTAAACGAAAATTGCCCTAAATTAAAAAATATATTTATATATTATAAAACTATAAACTGGGAAATCCAAAACTATAATATAATATGGTGTAATTTAATTGTATATATAAATTTTGATTTTGTGTGATTTATACATTAAATTGATTGATTCATCTGTAAATATTAACACAATATTAATACAAAATTACTTTAATATATGCAATAAATATTTATATCTATCCAATATAAATAATATTTTCTAAATCAGGAATAAATAATTAAAATTCAAATATATATTTGATCACAATAGAATTTCACATATAAT
The DNA here is from genome assembly GCF_007990345.1 of Gossypium hirsutum. Classification (NCBI taxonomy): domain Eukaryota; kingdom Viridiplantae; phylum Streptophyta; class Magnoliopsida; order Malvales; family Malvaceae; genus Gossypium; species Gossypium hirsutum. The sequence goes on along the minus strand of NC_053443.1, from coordinate 23,085,798 downwards.
TACATCAAATAAATTCATATATGCAATTACCCATAAATTAAAGTTACTGTAAATTGAAATTATCCTTTAAACTTCCTTCGTAAGAAATGGAATAAAATGAAAATTTACCCTTACATTAAGAATAATATTCTTTTATATTATTATAGGTTGAGATTTTCTTGTGTTATTAAATAATATTTTAAAAAAATAAAAGATAAATAAATAAACATGTAGCAAAATTTAACCACATTATGAAATAAAAAGTTTCCACAACCAGTGTATCAAATAATTACCTTTATTAATATCTTATAAACTTTATAAGGGAATAAGAAAATATGTTGAATGTTGCATCCTGTCCATAAAATTACCCATTCTTGACATCCTCCAAAAATGATTACTATAAGACAAAGAGAAGAAAGGATGAATAGTATCACATAGAATTCACCATTCATTCCATTAAACTATTGAAAAAATGATTCATCAAGAAATGGAGGAAGGCTAGTCCATATCTCCAACCATACGTGCAGTTAGCTGAAGGCAGTGTAGGTTCAAGAACCATTACACTGAAGTCTGGCAAAAGAAAGGTTACATTCAAAATACAACTAAATTAATTTTCAGAATAGCTAGGTGAAGGCTACTTTAGTTATAGTACAGTATCTCACCAAGGTTGGCCCATCCACAAGTCGCCTTGCCAACTGAATACCTTCTTCACTGAGGCAAGAAAAGATATCAAGTTTGTTCGTTCCTTTGAAAGGAGAAATGTAATAAATGATTGTTAATAATAATGTGCTAAGCAAATGATGCATAAGAATATAGCTAGACACACAGATATAGAGGGTACAGAGATTTCAAGATAAAACATAGTCTAATTTATATGTATAGATGAAGATAACAACTAAAAGCGATAAAACTAATACCCAGCAAGTAAGATTTACTCTTCTAATCAAAGAGTAAGCTAGATATTCAAAATAACATTACAAATAGCTACCCTCCTAAACTCTCCTGTTTCCCTTAATGAGAGAGACTAACAGAAAAAAGATAATAGGCTGAAACCTGAATGATCTCCGTTAATACAAACAATTCTTAAATAAACCCCAGAGTTTACTTCAAATGTTACCAATTTAACCGCCATGTTATATGGTTATATGACTACCTATAGGTCACTACAACATTCAACATTAACTTAGGGACCTGAAATGCAGAACAAATATCGCCAACATGAAAGTTCAAACAAAAACAACACCAGTTTCTCTACTGTTTAACTTACTCAGTGTAACACGCTTTGCATGATTGCACACAGCATTGCATCTCCAAACAATGAATCAAATAGTCCTCTGCCTACAATGCACCTGAAGTATATGCTTTTCAAAATAAAGTAGAAAATTTATGGTATTACAAATTGCCTTGCTGTACTTATTTTCAATGACTATGACAAACCGAACGGACTACAGCTCATCATAATCATACAGTTCAATTCAGCAATGAAAATTAGCAATTTAGCAAATCATACCACTCAGACGCAAGTTCATTTTTTGGGACAACCTATGCATACATGATAAAAGGGTAAAATAATTTGCATGTGAAATTAGCATCTAACCTATGCATCAATAAATGGAGTCAGGAAGCATGATTTATAACAGACCAAACACATCGACAACCATATGCCAAAATCAGCATGCAGGTTTTACGTGTTTGTCTGTATTTGATTTTGAAGTCTTACAATTTTTTCTTTAGTGTAGAAGATGGATAAGTTACCAAACCTCTGAATGCAACTAAGCTTCAGCTTGCCAACGATTATGTCTGGAGCAAATCGGTAGCTAATAGCTCTACTACAAAATTCACATAGAACATCAATACCTTCTGATTAAGCCTCATAAATCATAACAATGCTTAGGAAAGGTGCTGCATAATTCGCAGAGATATTGATAAGTCACTGCAGAGATGTAAATCAGCTAATTGTAAAATTTAGAGTCAAATATAGAATTTAATAAGATGCCCCTTTATCAATTCAACCATAATCATGCATCATAGCCAATAAGCTTATTTAATCTCAATTTACCATAATAATATTACAGTCATATACTGCAGCAACGTTTGTATCCATTGTGCATAAACTAACTAAGCACCAAAAATAATAAAGAAGATGAGGAAGAGAGCCACTTCTCTGATGAAGCGGCAGCAGAACAAGTAGATTTGAGGTCTTCTGGTATTTCCGAATCTCTGAAGAGCCCTAGTTCTGCTCGAAACGATGAGGCCTCTTCGATTTTCCTGGAGCTTAAACAATAAACAAGCAGAACATTTAATCTTCTTCTTTGTATGGAAGGAACATTTAATCTTTGATATAGCATGTACTTGTTACTTTTAGTGCGGGAAAAGGAGGGGAGTTATCAGATCTGAGAAAAACTCACTTGGTGTGGCCGGTCCTCCAGTTTTTTTGCAGTTACCTTCAGGAACAAAAGATTGCGTATCTGACTCAGATTTGTTTTGCACTTGTAATAAAGAAGGAACATAAGGGAAAATGTAAGGGGCGGGAGTGAAAAGACAAATAAAAATGCTATACCATGTGCTAACGGAGGTTGAAATAGTTGGTTTCATTCTTTTCATATTTGTGCAGGTTGTTTCTTCTAGCATGTCTCCTACTTTTCTTGGATAGGTACAAAATTCGATTACCAAAAGAATTAAAAGAAAAAAAAAAGAGAAATAGTAAATTTGGATCTGCTATAAACATAATAGCTGTTAGCAGTAATTGCTCGGATCTATGTTGAATGTTTCAAAATTTGTTCTTGTCTAGTTTCCTCACTCTACTTAGCCAGCCACCACATGGAGAAGAAGAATAAAATCCAGCTTGGGAGAGCTAAGAAGAATAAAATTCCGTCTTCTTCAATTTCCCCCAAGACAACGTAAAATCAACAAGATGACCTAATTTTCTGGATTCTCTATCAACATTTTCTCATTAACGAGACAAATCCAAATGAAGGTTAAAAAAAATCAGAGAAAGGAAAAGTTACCGATTGGTATGTGGTGATGCCGTCGCCGGTGAAGCGCAGCGGCAGCTACATTTGCAGATTAAGAGAGAGAAACAGTAGCAGTTAGCAAAATCCAAACCAAATTTATCTGTTGTAGAGAAAGATAGAAAGAAAGAAAATACCAGATGGCTTCCGTCTTGGTTTCTTAGCAGCGGTGTGCTTGGTTCTCGACATGAAAAGGACTGGCGAACTGGGATTCAGGGCACGATTGACCTTCGTTTCAACGCTGTCTTGTTATTTAGCGAGGAAAGGGGCCTCTTCAAAAATCTAACACAGCCAATATCTCTAAAACTCTAGATCGACCATTGTATTTAGACTATTTCAAGTTAGTTCCCGCTTCATTTCACTTGAGATTCAGCCGCGCCGCTACAAACCTGCAACGGATACGCTTGCCCGAAACGAAGACGTTTCGCCCTACCAGGCACGAGTTCAAGCAATATAGTTTAGCTGACGGGAAAACCAAAACGACTTGCCGTTTTGTTTCATCTGACAATTTGCCCTCATACTCAACAATTTGCATGAAGTCCTTTAATAATAGATAGTAGATAACAAAAATCCCATCAAAAAATCTGTAAAACTGGTTTTGCTCATAAACCCTAAGAATCCAAATTTTCAATCCCGAACGAGGTTCAACCTCGTCCCAAACAGGTATTCTTCCCTCTAATCTTTTATGTTCTTCTTCTTTTTCCTTTTTATTGTTTTTTATCAATAACTAAACAATTAAAAATGGAACTCTGCTTCTGCTTGCTTCAAACAAAGCTTCAATATCGGCCTCCTTCCCCTGTTTCTCTCCTACAAATCCTCATTCATGAAAAACCAAAAATTTCCAGGAAATCTCATTTTCATCCCTCAAAAGGAGTTCCAGAGAAAACGCCATTTTGGTCGAAGCTTGGGTTTTGCAAGATAAGGCTTTTACTTCTTTGGGTAATCTGAGAAAAACCCATGTCCCTTTTGAGCCAATAAGAGCTGTAGTTAAGAGAAGAAAAGAGCTTCCTTTTGATAATGTGATTCCAAAGGACAAGAAGCTTAAATTGGTCTTAAAGATAAGGAAGATTCTAGTGAGTCAACCTGATAGAATCATGTCACTAGGTCGTTGGGGAGATATAGAAGAGACTTAGGTCTTGAAAAAAAGCGTAGATTTATTGCTTTATGAGGAAGTTTCCTGGAGTGTTTGAAATTATGGAGGAGGGAGCTTTTTCATTGAGGTTTAGATTGACACTGAAGCTGAAAGGCTATACTTGGATGAGTTGAGAGTTAGGAATGAAATGGAAGTTTGCTGGTTGTTAAGTTGAGGAAGTTGCTGATGATGTCAATGGAGAAGCGGATTCTGTTGGAGAAGATTGCACATTGAGGACTGATCTTGGGCTCCTTTAGAGTTTCGTGATACAATTTGTCAGCGATACCCTCAGTATTTTCGTGTAGTTCAAACTGAACGAGGCCCTGCTTTGGAGTTAACTCATTGGGATCCTGAGCTGCTGTATAGCTGCTGAACTAGCTGAAGAGGAAAATCGAGCTAGAGAGTGGAAGAGAAGAACTTGATTATAGATAGACCGTTAAATTCAATAGAATAAGCTTCCCAAGGGTCAATCTTTCTAAGGGTGAAATGAGAAGGCTATGCCAGTTTAGAGACATGCCTTATATAAGCCCTTATTCAGACTTTCAGGATTGAGATCAGGAAACTGAGAAGGAGAAGCATGCTTGCGGGTGGTACATGAGATTTGAGCCTCACTGTGAGAAAGAACACTTGTAGATCACCTCACTCATTCCGAGAGGATTTAGATTCTCTCAGCAACTCGAGGATGTAATAAGGCACCCTGATATGTTCTATGTGTCTTTGAAAGGGGATAGGGATTCTGTTTTTCTTAGGGAAGCTTATCGTGATTCTCAATTGATAGATAAGGATCCACTGTTGCTTATTAAGAGAAGTTCGCTCTCTTGTTGCCATCCTAGGTCCCAAAAAGGGTAGTTCAAAGAAAGATGCAGATAATAATGAAGAAAGCAACATGCAAGAGGAGGCAAGTGATGAGGAAGAAGAAGAAGGAATTCTGATATGGATAGTACTTGAGTGATGGTGGGTTTGGTGATGATGAGGGTGGCAAAGATGATGACTATGCGGAAGATTGGAGCGATGAGATGATGGTGATGCACCACCAATTTTGATGACAATGATGAGCTTGTTAATGTGGGTCGAGCAAACCAACTAAACAACAGCTTTCTCAGCCAAGAAAGAGAAGAAAGGCGTGCTCCTGTATTCCTGATGGTCGGCCAAGAGAGCGTGGTAAAAAGATACCAAATTGCTATAGAATGAAGACCCACCCTTGACTCCTAAATAGTTCTTACTTGCTGGCTTCAAAAGGTAGGTTTTCTGGAGAAAGATCAGTTAGTATTGAGAGAGCAAACTTATTTCTGAAATCTTTGTAAAACGAGACATACCATGATCAAATGAAAGTTTAGTGATTGTCTGTTTATCTTGTCTCAATACATGAAATAACGTGAAATGCAGTTGGAGCTCTTGATAATAAATCAATCTGCAAATGTACAATAGTTAATATCATAAGCAATGATTGGCAACTCTTGGGATGTAAGTGTAGTGCTTTACAAGATGCATGTGGCAATTTCCGTTTGAATACCCTATTTTGCAGGCCAATCGTCATTTAGGTGTATCTGAAAATAATTTTAATATTTTTAAACGATAAGAATGTTGGGAACTTTGTAATGAATCGCTCAGATCGCTCATCTCGACTTATTCGGCACAAAATTTAGGTATTTAAATGCATCATATAACAGTATTATACATACACAAATAATATAATACATCATCAGTACAGTATGTAACTTCTTGTAGGAAGAGATTTCTTGTATGTATTGAAATTATACTATGAACTATAAATTTAATACGTAATGTAATATGGGAATTTAGATTGGTATAATCATATTTTATAAAGTTTTTTATTTTATTTAATATATATGAATTTTAATTTTTTGTCACATATTGAAAGTTCATATATTATGAATTGGATCAATTTTAGTCCTTCTATTATTAATTAGACCATTTAGTCTCTATATATTAAAAAAGAATCATAAATTTAAACTATATTAAAAATATTTTGAAATTTATTTTTTTCAATTGTAGTTCAATTCCAAACAAAAATTTTATTTATAAAACTATAAAACTTTAAAAATATTAATTTTGTTAAACATCTTTCAATAGTAAATTTTAAATCTATTTTAATTTGACTTTATTTAAATTTTTTAATAGTACAGGATTATATTAATATATTTAATAATAAGAATAATTTGATTAGACCTCTCTAACAGATGGAGTTCTCAATACATTGAGCATTTGGAAAAACTAATAGATGTATTTTTTTTTATTTAGGGTAAATACAAAATGAGTGTATGCAAAAAAGGAACATGAATGTTTCAAAAGGAGGTTAGTTATTTATAAAAATTAAACTAAAATTATACAATTACACAAAATTAAAATATCAAAATTTATGTATTCAGATTGATCCCAATGGGTGATAATAAGAGAGGTGAAAACGCAAAAAGAGAAAAAGCTTTTGGACATAAATAATATAAAGCAAAGTACGGATAAAAAGCCTTATCCATGAAATCCTGAAGGCGTCGCTGTTTCTTTTTTCATCCGATCGCGTCACGTAGAATGAAAACAAAACCCAAAACCGCCGTTTCTTCGAAACCCAACCACCACCTTCACAATCCTCATTTCATCCCCAACCGCCAAAAAGCCTCCATGGATAGAGTAGCACCATTCCAACGCTACTTTACTCTCTCCCAGAGTTCAAAACCCTATAAAACCCAAAAAAGTTTCACCTGCTTCTGTAGCTCTTGGCCCCGCACTCATCTCTCCTGCAACCCAACTCTCTAATTTATCACTGTCGTACTCTTGGTCACATCTCTCTCCTTCCCCTGCTTTTCACTTCTCGGATGACTTAAAAGAGGTCAACAGTTTGGAGTCAGTTAAAGTTTTGCATGCCAGGTTGCTTAAAATGAGTAATAGTTGGAGTTCAGATTCTATGACTAAGAGTTTGATATCGAGTTATGTGAAATTCAACGATTTCAGAGCCGCTACGACGATTTTCTTCGTAGGTTTCGCTCGGAACTATGTTTTCTGGAGTTCTTTCTTGGACGAGCTTCAAAGTTGTGAGGACAGACACGTAGAGTACTTGAGGTTTTTGGTGAACTATGTGGTAAAGGAGTGGTTTTTGATGGTAAAGTTCTTACTTTGGTTCTGAAGATGTGTTCTAGTTTGATGGATCCATGGCTAGGATTGCAGATTCATGCTGATTTGGTCAAGAAAGGTTTCGATTTGGATGTGCACTTGAAGTGTGCATTGATGAATTTTTATGGGAGGTGTTGGGATCTGGAGAGTGCCAATCAAGTTTTTAATGAAATGGTGGAAAAGAAAGAGCTTGCCTGGAATGAAGTTATCATGTTAAACTTGAGGAATGAGAGATGGGAGAAGGCTATGGAGTTGTTCAGGGGAATGCAGTTTTCTTGTGCTAAAGCTTATGCTAGTACCGTTGCAAAATTGCTGCATTGCTGTAGCAAAGTGGGAGCTCTCGAGGAAGGAAAGCAAATTCATGGGTACGTACTAAAATTTGCATTAGGATCAGATTTATTGGTAAGCAATTCCTTAATCAATATGTACTCAAGAAATAATAGACTGGAACTTGCTAGGAGAGTTTTTGGTTTGATGCAAGATCATAACCTATCTTCTTGGAATTCTATAATTTCGGCTTATGCTACCCATGGCTATTTGAATGATGCTTGGAATTTATTGAAGGAAATGGAATCATCTGATTTAAAACATGATATAATAACCTGGAACTGCCTTTTGTCTGGCCATGCCCTTCATGGATCTCATAAAGCAGTCCTGAAAATTTTTCGGAGAATGCAGGTAGTCGGTTTCAGGCCAAATTCAAGCTCTATCACCAGTGTTCTTCAAGCTGTCATTGAATTGGGAATATTGAAATTTGGGAGAGAATTCATGGTTATGTTATAAGAAATGAGTTGGATTATGATGCATATGTGGTAACTTCATTGCTAGACATGTATGTGAACAAAGATCTAATAATCATAGGATATCGGCACAATATCAAGGGCCTTTTGACGATGCTAGGAAATTAATGAATGAGATGGAAGAGGAGGGATAACGCCAGACCTGGTACATGGATAGTTTGATTTCAGGATATTCCATGTGGGGACAAGGTGATGAGCTTTGGGCCTGATTCATCAAGTAAAGAGTTCAGGAATGAGTCCCAATGTGGTATCTTGGACTGCTCTGGTCTCAGGCAGTTCACAAAATGGAAGCTATAGGGAGTCTCTTGAATTCTTCAGCCAAATGCAACGAGAGGGTATCAGGCCCAACTCTGTCACCTTATCCAGCTTACTTCGAAACTGTGGAGGGCTATCTCTTTTTACAGAAAGGCAAAGAGATACACAGCTTTAGCATTAAAATGGTTTTATTGAAGATGTCTTTGTAGCTACTGCACTTATTGACATGTACTGAAGTCCGGCAATTTGAAGCTCTTATGGTTTTCGAGAGGATTGGAATAACCGTTGGCCACCTGGAATTGTCTGATTATGGGGTTGCAATCTATGTCTTGGTAAAGAGGTGGTCTCACTCTTTGAGCAGATGCTTGGGGCAGACATATTCCAGATGCCATAACATTCACAGCTGTACTCTCTGGTTGTAAGAATTCAGGTTTAGTTAATGAAGGATGGAAATATTTTGATAGTATGAGCTCTGACTATGGGATAATACCAACAATTGAACATTATTCTTGCATGGTAGATCTTCTGGAAGAGCTGGATACCTTGATGAAGCTTGGGATTTCATGCAAAGTATGCCATTGAAACCAGATGCTACCATTTGGGGTGCTCTTCTTGGATCCTGCCGTATCCATAAGAACATCCAACTGGCAGAGATTGCATCAAAGAAACTTTTCGAGTTAGAACCATATAACTCTGCAAATTACGTTTTGATGTTGAATCTATATGCCATGTTTGACAGATGGGGGGATGTCGAACGTATCAAAGATTTGATGAGTGATATAGGGGTGAAAAATGGGCAGTTTGGAGCTGGGTTGAAATTGATCAGATAATTCATGTATTCTGTGCAGGAGAGAACCATCCAGATGAAGGGGAGATATATTATGAGTTGTACCATCTGGTTTCTGAAATGAAGAAGCTTGGGTATAAGCCTGATGTGAAGTGTGTTTATCAAAATATTGATGACAGTGAAAGGAGAAGGTGCTACTGAGTCACACAGAGAAATTGGCCATAACTTATGGACTAGTCAAGTCAAGAAGCATTACACCTATCAGGGTAATCAAGAACTCAAGGATTTGCCCTGACTGCCATACTGCAGCTAAATACATGTCATTGGTTAAGAATCGAGAGATTTTCCTACGGGATGGTAGTCGGTTTCACCATTTCAGTGAAGGGAAGTGTCCTGCAATGATTGTTGGTAACGACAGGGGCTGTTATGGCTTTCACCATTTCAGAAGGCACTATCTTAAGTTATGGATGAGGTGTCTGCATAGCGTTTAAAGAGCTATCTCTTAACTTCAAAACATACTTTGAATCAATCAATTTTGAGTTTGAGAGCTCTAGTTATGATCGTTTTATTGAAGACGGTGTGAGCAGAATTTCGGACCGGATTATTATGGAGAATTACGTGTTTCGGTTTCGGTTTGTATATATTTAAATTTTATTATTTATTTATTTCGAATTTTAGGATGTTTTTAAGTATTTAAAATTGTTTAAGAGTTTTATGTTTCTTAATCAACAAGAAAGTTTAATTCTACTTTGTTTAGAGTTTCATTATACTTATTTTGGTGTAATTAGCTAACCTACATAAAAGTCTTTCATTATTTATTATAAAGATACTTTGATCAATAAATTTTAACTCTTTGAGTTATTTCTTTTTGTGAAATTTCTATTTTGTTATTTTTTAGAAATAGGTTTTCTTCTTAATCTTGAAGCCATGGGAAAATTGTTCATCCTCTAATTTATTAGGGTTCAGTCTTAGGGGATGGTTAGAGTCATTTGTGAAGTTTATTGAAAATCATTTTTTTATTGAAGCTTTGCACTTCAGGGACAATTTTTCCATCATCCATTTTATTTTCATTCTTCATTTTTCAATTTGTTAATGATTATTTTTGGAGGGTTGATTAAAGTCATTAATTAAATTTATTGAGATATATATCTCAAATGGTTGAATTGAACACTATCACATTTACAGAGCTATGATGGGGTATAACTCTTCATTATGGTTTCTACGCATATGCATATGTTAACAACATATAGATGATTTAGCCTTTCTTTTCTTTCTTTTTACTATGGAAAAAAGGAAAATCCTAGGTCAGTAGCACCTCCACCAAAACTTGGTAGTCAGTAGACCTTATGTTTACATGGTATAGACTAAAATTGGTATTTTTGTCTTCAAATCCAAAGTTTTATTTCACATTTTTCTGTTAGTAAAGATTTTATTTCTAACCCAGTGAAAAAGAATGCATTCATTCATCACTAACAAGGCAGAAATTGTATGATAATAGGTCAATTAAATTTTCATCTCTTTACAATACTTAAATTGGGATGGCAATTGTACAAGACCCCCCCCCATCTCCAATCCTATTTTTATATCTCTCGATTATTATATCTTCTACTTGACTCTGCCTTGAACCTCACCTTGACAAAAGAATTCCTCAATTCTTACTCGACTACCTCAAACATTAAATACTTTTTATACCATATTAATGTTCATATGATTAAACAGAGGGTTACTACTAATTAATACAATTGGTCTACAAATTTTTAATTCCACAAATAGGTTCCGATATTATTACATTTTTTTACTAATTTTATAGGCATAACAACATATCTGGTCCTCTAATTTTATAAAAAATCATTTTATTCCTCCATTTAATTTTTTTTCTTTTTTAGCCTTTAAACTTGTCTAACTCTGTTACATGGCATAAATGTAGATTGCCACGTGGATGTTATATCAGTAATTAATTAATTTTTAAAATTTTAAAAATTCAAAAAAATTATAAAAATTATATTTAAAAAAATTAATTACTGATATGACATACACGTGGACTGTCACGTGAATGTTATGCCAGTAAACAAAGGCAAATTTAATAACTAAAAATGGCGGAAAAATGGAAGATTAAAATAATTTTTTCTTTTTGTAAAATTGAATGACCAAATAAGTTATTATATCTATTTTATGCTTCACCCTAAAAATGATATGTGTCACGGTTTAAATAAATAAATAAAACCATAATATCATTGTAATCTCATTTGAAAAATCTAAACAAAAAAATAATGAAACTAGAGCTAAGACGATTCATCTGGGCGACTCTATGTGCCGCCCTATTACTGATATGGCTAATAAAACAAAAAGGAACATTATGAAAATTTAAAGCTAAAGAACGTTCTTCATCAACTAAGTAACCCAGCAAAGTTAAATCAACCAATTTCTTTGGAGTTTAGAAATCAGTCCATAAGCATTACCCTCTATGATTATATTTCTAAGCATCGGTTCTCAACAAATTTCAGCCCTATGTGTGAAGCCTCCCACTAGCGTGTACCACGGCACCCTACATCCTAGACAGATCCGCCTTATCAAATGCACCATCAATGTTTATTTTCAGTGTATTATCTATTCGGGCCTTCTAATGCACCACTCTCTTTGCTTATGAAATGATCAGGCGTCATCCTAAATTACGTAATATGAATTCATCCTACAGGCACCGAGCTGACTCTAAAGTAATATGAGTTAAAATATTTTTCCACAGTTTAAGCTAGGCTTGTAAAAGTAAAAATTCAATGCAAAACAAAATTATTAGCACGGATTGAAAATAAACCAAGCATAAAAAAAAATTTACTGTGTCGTGGAAGAACCATTACCTTAGAAGTAAATTCGTCTTGATCGGAGTAATTGTATAATGATGTTGCCCCCAGATTAACACAGAAATTCAATATTCGTATATCCGAATAAGGAAAGTGGAACACAATTGGTATTACTCTTCTCTAAAAAAATCAGGAAATAAGATAAAAATAAAGCTTTAAAGCAGGTCGAAAGACTTGGCCAAAAAAATCACACTAGGTTCAAAGGTTAGGGCAGTCATAGACGGTTCTGCTTAAAATCCAATCTCTTAAGCAGAATTTCTTCTAATATAATTTGAGTAAGATAACAAAGTTCAAAAAAAAAAGATTTCATTTTGAGAAAAAAAGATAATTGAGACGAATGAGAGAAGCTCTCATTTTGTTGCTTGTAAAAAATGAGGAGAAATGACCTATTTATAGGATTCTCAAATGGTTAAAGTGGTCCAAAAATTCAATGATTATATTATAATGGTTAGATCCCAAGAGTCATATTGTAATGATCAAATTACAACAACCATATTGTAACGGATACATTTTCACATCACCAACAAAAGCCTCCCAATCCAAAATATGCAACATTACCTGTAACCAATCTCTGTAATTATCCACTGGTCAATTCAATAAATCAGCATTTATTACCATCCATTCTAAGTGCAACATGTTCAAACCACATACATGTTCTTTAACACCGTTACATAAATGTTGGTACCTCCCTATACATTGTTTGTATATGTGTTGCATAATTGGCTTGCATTGTGTGAAATGCTGAAGGTTTTTGGCTTTGATGAATTTAGGTAAGAATGCATATGTTTTGAATGAGATGCACTAAAACTTATATGTGATGATGCATTAGTAAAATGTTCAATAAGGTATTAAATGCATGAAATAATGCTAGGGAATGACATATACTGGTTGAATATGAAATGCTTGTGTTTGATAGTTAATCTGAAAAGTTGCAAGTTGATATTCATTTAGAAATTGTAGAAACAGTACATGACGTCGCGATGAGATCAAAACTTCAGACCACAGTGAGACGTCAAATTTAGTCGTCATGACAAGGTTATAACAGTATGTCATGTTGCGACGAGGAATTCCCTATGCCGCGATATCAACTTGAAATTTTGCCAACATTACAATTTAGTCTTAATTCAACTTAGAGGTAGCTTTAGAACTTTTGTAAGCTCGTATAAGACCTAGTAATGATTATATGACGTACCATATATTCATATTACTTGTTTTTTCATGTTACTTGACATAAATTGAATATAATTGGATTATAGTTGCTCCAGCAACAATGTGGCACTTAAAGCTTGGACCCGACGATTAGGTCGGGTATAGGGTGTTACAACAGCTTCTCAAAGTAATTGCATTAACATTTTGTTTCGAATTAATAATAGTTTATGAAAGCAATTTATCCAGAGATTTTAGTCTACTTACTAAAATTGTCAATTGACTAATTTGATTCTCTAAGTTCTGAATGCTTAATTTTTGCTCCTATTAAAAATTGTGTGCTAGTGACAAGTGATTTAACAATTTATTCAAAATACATACCTAAACTTGAAGAGGATGATTGTGTACAAGCATGTGACCTTGGTTGAAAGTTGTGAATGGTTGGTGGCCTTACTCCATAATTGAAATTTGGATGGTCCTGCCATCATAACTTGTAAGTATTTGAGTAAGGATCATATTTCTCTTGTGGTGTATCAAGAAATACTCCAACTGCATTAATAACTTCACGTAAATTCTCTTGAAATGTGGAGCATATAACATTTGGGTGGCTTTTTGCATGTTCCTTGTAGCCATTTGTGGAATAAAAGAAGTTATTTTAAAATTTTTATTTTCATGGGATCATACATTTATCTCATTTTAATGGTTGTGAATGAACTTTTTAATAGTTCTATTTACTATGACATTTTCATTAGTTCAAAAGCTTTAAAATAAAGAAAGGAAATAATATTATAGAGGAAAAAGAAGATGAGAGGACTTACCCCTTTAGTCCAGGACTACCCTTATCAATACTTGGAGCTAACATAATTGATATTCATAGATGGTAGAAAGAAATTGAAAATACGCTCACAAAATCATGAAAATAAAATCCAACATCGTTTTCCCTGTTATCCTTGCTTTTGATTTGGGTGTCCCAGCCCAGGCCTTAGTTATTAGATATTATTGGGACTCACTATTTCTTAATACGACAGGAATCCCATATCCTTGTAACCAAACCCCTCCATTCTCTTCCCCCTCCCTCCCTCCCTCTTCTTCTTTCTCTGACTCTTTACCACCGACCCATAGTAGGCTTTTTTCTTTTATTTTCAATCCTTTTTTTCCTATTTCCAAATTCATCCCCAATATTTTCATTTGCATTTGCTTTTTCGTCCTCCTTCACCTTCTTTTTCTGATGATTCGCCGATACTTCCCAATTTCCAGGATTGGTGCAGTTTCTATTTAGGGGTTTTGATAATATCACCGCTCCCTTTATTGTTTCCCTTTCCTTTCTTTTGCCCTCCCAGGTTTCCTTCTCCCCTTTCCTTTTTTTTCCTAGCTTTAGTTTTCTAGTTTCTAGGGTTCTTTTATCTGATTTTTGTTGATTTTTATTATCAATTAGGAAAAGAAAAGAAAACTTACCTGGGAAATTTATTAGAATATCCCGTTCCTTTTGGCAGTATTTACTGCACTTGCCATTTCCTTACTTCAGAAACGTTAATACGACGATATAGGTTGTTACCTGATTAATTAAAAAAAGAAGAAGCCTAAAACTGATTCCAGAGTTCATTTTTTTTCGTAGTCATATATTCACCTGGAAACCGTACGTATTGAAAGAAACCACTTTTATTTTCGGATTAGTTGCCTTTTTATTTTGAAATTATTGTCTTTGTTTTTTGTTGCGTTGTGGCGGTTCGAAGGGTTAAGAAGTTATTAGGGAAGGAAAAGTGGTTTAGGATTGCATGGGAGAGTATGAAGGGTGGGCGGCACAGCAGCCACCCATCGGGTTATTACCGAACGGTTTGTTACCGAATGAAGCCGCCTCGGTGATTCGGGTACTTGACTCGGAGCGATGGATGAAGGCCGAGGAAAGAACCACTGATCTCATTGCCTGCATTCAGCCCGATTCACCCTCGGAAAGTCGCCGTAATGCGGTCGCGGATTATGTACAACGCCTAATCGCTAGATGCTTCCCTTGTCAGGTCCAATCAAATGCCACTCCATTATAATTTCTTTTCTTAATGTGAATGTCATTCTATGAAATTATATATGTCTAATTCTTCATTTTTGGTTTCTATGTTGAGGAGATGATTGAATGATTCACTCTGTTACAGATGTTAAATGTGGATAATTCATAAGGGGTATTCATATAAATAGGATAAAAAGTTCATATCTTTGCATTTCTTTTTCGGGATGTTGACTGGAAGGCTGAATGTAACTTATGCTATACCAATTTTAATGTTGAGTTTCTTTGCTTTTTGATGATAGGTGTTTACTTTTGGGTCTGTGCCCCTCAAGACTTATTTGCCTGATGGGGATATTGACTTAACAGCCTTCAGTAAGAATCAAAATTTGAAGGATACATGGGCTCATCAGGTTCGTGATATGCTGGAAAATGAAGAAAAAAATGAAAATGCTGAATTCCGAGTGAAAGAAGTTCAGTACATTCAGGCCGAGGTAAAGTCATGATTTGATGCCTTTTCTTCACAACTCCTATGGAATCTTCTCTGGAATCTCAGAGATTGTCTTGATTCTTAGAATATCTTGTTTATCCTTATGTCAACATTTTAGTATCCTTGGCCCGATTTCTTCAATGAAAATTTTCATGTTTGTGACACTTGCTACTGGCTGGGATCTTCTTATTTGCTGTGTTAATGCTATTCTTCCTATTTTTAATATTATCTGTAGAAGGTTTTGCTTTAACCTAGCTGTAGAAATCTTCACATGTTTGCTTGATGATGTTATTTTAACACATGAATTTGTTTTTATATTTCCTTTTTCTTCTCATGCACTTCAGGTGAAGATAATCAAGTGTCTAGTAGAAAATATTGTGGTAGACATTTCATTTAATCAGCTCGGTGGATTATGTACCCTTTGTTTTCTTGAAGAGGTCAGTGATGCAATACCTGCCACTTAATGTCTGCAGATTTATTTTTGGAATTGTGGAATGGTGGACCTTTAGGTATTAGTGTAAGTTTTAACCAAGCTTAATGTCCATGTGTGTAGGTTGATCTTTTGATAAATCAGAACCATTTGTTCAAGCGTAGCATCATATTGATAAAAGCATGGTGTTATTATGAGAGCCGTATATTGGGTGCTCATCATGGACTTATCTCAACTTATGCCTTGGAAACCTTGGTTCTTTACATATTCCATGTTTACAATAAGTCCTTTTCTGGACCACTTGAGGTGGCCATTTTTACCTTTCTATTTTTTTTCTTCTTTTTGCGTTAGTCTCCACATCTGTTTGACTTTTCTCACGTCTTCATGCTTAGGTCCTGTATCGTTTTCTTGAGTTCTTTAGCAAGTTTGATTGGGAAAATTTTTGTGTTAGCCTATGGGGGCCTGTTCCAATTCGTTCGCTTCCAGACATATCCGGTACTGCATTTTCTGGACATCTTATTCTAAGCTTTGAATAAGAATCCTCCACTTACCAAATTTTTTTTTTGTATTAATTACATTGTTTGAAATACTTTTTTTGCAGCGGAACCTCCTCGAAAAGATGGTGGAGAGTTATTACTCAGCAAATATTTTCTTGATACTTGCAGTTCAAGATATGCTGTTTGCCAAGAAAATCAGGGCCAGCCCTTCACTTCTAAACATTTCAATGTGATCGATCCTTTGCGTCTAAATAACAATCTTGGACGTAGTGTTAGTAAAGGTACATTTGTAACTTTTTTAAGTGGTTATTCCTTGTATTGTTTTGAGATTTCTCTGTCTTTGTGACTTCCTTCTCCCTTACTTATCATTCTCTGTTTCCAAAACTATGTCTGCATACTTTGTTGCCATCAAATTCAGTTGTGGGTGATACATTGCAATGAACTTCTAATACAGCTACCTGATTAAGAACTTTTCAAAATATTTAACTTAAATTGGTAAAAAGGAAGTTGAAAAGACTGTCAATGCAGGGATGAAAAGGTAATAGAAAACAATTAGAATCTTGATTTTGTTTACTTCTGCAAAATTCTAGCACTTAGCTGAAACTTTATGATTAAGCATGTCATGAGTCGATGATGGATAGTGCCATGTACATGTAAAACTTTTCAGTCTTAGTGCTTTTGGAATAGATAGAGTTGTGAATTTTCTGGTTGGATGTATCCTCTGCTAATAATAGGTTTTGTTGTGCATAAAAATAATTCTATATTCTCCAGGCAATTTCTTTAGGATACGCAGTGCATTTGCATTTGGTGCTAAAAAATTGGCAAGATTGCTTGATTGTCCCAAAGAGGACCTGTATTATGAAGTAAATCAATTCTTTATGAATACATGGGAAAGGCATGGCAGTGGCCAACGGCCTGATGCGCCAAGGAATGATCTGCGGTGCTTGAGATTGTCAAATTTGGACCACACTCATGGATCTAAGAATATCAGAAACAATTCAAGCAGCAAAGGAAATGACATGTCCTCACAGCATGAAACTCAAGCTGAAAGAGTTCAAGGATCATTTAGTGTTTCATCACAGCATGTTAATTATCCTTTGGAAAGCACAAGTAAGATTAGTGATGTTTCTGCTGTTTGTCGTACTCAAAGTCAAAGGAGTCATGGTAGCAAGAGCAACTCAAAAACCTCTGATCAAGTTAGATGGGATTCTAATTCCAATCAGAATGTTCATAACGGTGCTGGTCAGAGAATTTCTAAAGCAGAGAATTTGGTGATTGATGTTCAAGGAAGATATCTTTTTGCAAGGACATGTTCTAGTCCTCAGCTTACTGAAACATATGGAGAAGTTATCTCTAATCAAAGGCAGAACAGAATGCCGGAGAGTGGGAAAACCCAGATTGCTTCTAGGAGGTCAAATAATGACGGGGGGAAGAATATGGAATCTGGTTTGGCAGAAAGGCATAACATTAAATCTTCATCTGATGATCCTTCATCTATTAGGCAAGCATCAAGCCATCAAAGCATTGATGCTGCTGCTGATCCAAACAGTCTTCCAAATAGTTTCCAAGATGATTTTGGCTTGGGAACCATGAGTCAGGAATTTTCTTTGGTTCCAGGTGTACAAGGACTGCATCAAGAAGAGCAAGATCTACTGAACATGATGGCATTTTCTACGGCTCATGGCTTTAATGGTCAGGTTCCTGTTCCGCTAAATTTAGCTACAGGTCACTTACCTTTTCCTTTCCAATCTCTACCAATGGGATACAATCAGAGAAATTTGGGTGGAATCCTTCCTTCAAATATTCAAATGTTTCCCCAAGGATTGGTCTCTTCTCCTCTGGCCCATTATTTTTCTAGCATTGGATTAACCTCAAATACAGAGGATCCAATTGAGGCCAGTAGTGAAAATTTTGGTTCTCCAGAAATGAACTCAGGGGAAGTGGAACATGATTCATGGCAGGAACAAGACAGGGGCTCTAGTGGTGGTTTTGTTGATCTTGATAACGGGAGTATTGAAATGCTTCAGTCGGATGATAAGCAACTTTCAACCTCAGCTGGCTATAATTTTGTTCAGTCTTCTAGGGTAAGCAGCTCTAGTAGTTCTAAAACCCAACAGAAGTTTGCTAAAGAAACTCGAGGTTCAAGTAGGGAAGGTCATCTAGATGATAACCGAGGTAATGATGTTTTCTTTGATGAAAGAACTACAAGTTCTAGATCCATGACTGCTTCACATACTAGTTCACTCAGAAGTAAAACCTCATCAGAAAGTTCTTGGGAAGGGTCGTCAGCAAAGGTCTGTAAGCCAGCTTGGGAGAAAAGGGGTAGGAAATTGTCTTCTTCTGCGGTTCCTTCTGCTACATGTGGAAAAGGTAAAAGTGTATCTGACTATTCCTCTCAGGCAGAAGACAATAGCAGAGACTGGAACCCACCATCAATAGTGAGCAGTGATATGGCAGAAAGCACTATTGAACCTCAACCAGTTTGTTCTTTGCCTGTTCCAAGGCATCAAATATCTGGATTTGAGACAGCCTTGACAAGTGGTTCAGATCCATTGATACCCATTACTCCATTCCTCTTAGGTCCAGGTTCAGGTCAAAGAACTATGGATAATTCTGGAGTTCCTCCCTTGGCCTTCACCATAACAGGGCCGCCAGTACCATTTGTATTGTGCCCTGTGTACAACATTCCAGCAGAAACAGGAGCTCCAGATGCATCAACAAGCCATTTTGGTTGGGATGAGGGTTTGGATAACAATGATTCTTGTCAGAATTTTGAATCATCTGAGGGACTTGATCAATCTGAGGTGTTAAGTACTTCTAGTTCTATGAGAAATGCTTCATCTCTTGAGCCAGTAGAGCGTAAGTCTGACATTCTTAATGGTGACATTGCTAGCCATTGGCAAAACTTGCAGTATGGACAGTTTTGCCAAAATTCACAATATCCTCCACCTCTGATTTATCCTTCTCCTGTTGTGGTGCCACCTGTATATTTACAAGGTCATTTTCCATGGGATGGTCCTGGGAGACCTCCTCCATCAAATGTGAACCTCTTTTCTCAACTTATGAATTATGGGCCTCGTATTATTTCTGCTCCCCATCAATCTGTTTCAAATAGACCTGCCAGCGTATACCAACGGCATGCTGATGAAATGCCAAGATATTGCAGTGGTACTGGGACCTACATGCCTAATCCTGTAAGACACATACTGACATTCTCTAATGAGCCTTTATGACTTTAAATTTCTGCATCTGAACTTTGCGTTCTTTGAAAAGTAATTTTGGTTGCATACATGGTCCTGTTTTTCCAGTTTGCATGCTTTGGAGAGTGATGTTTACATACATGGTCCTGTAATTTTTCCGTTCTCCTTTAATTTAGTGTACAATGTTACAGTGGACAATCTTTTCAAATGCAATATTGTCTTGGCCATAAGATATTCATACATTAGTCTGTTTTTTGAAGTGATCTTAATATTGTTAGCTTTGTGCCATTTAACATTTAAAACTATAGCCTTCATAATTTTTCTATACGATTTTCTACTTCAGAAAGTTTCAATCAGAGAACGGCATTCTGCAAATACAAGGAGGGGAAAATATAATTATGATAGAAATGACCACCATGGTGATAGAGATGGGAACTGGATTGCCAATTCAAAGTCACAAGCTGCTGGGTACAGCCATAGTTGCAATCAAAATGAAAAATCAAGGTTCACATATGACCAATTGGGTGCTGTTGCTGATGACAGCAGAGCTGAGAGGCCTTGGGGCTCACATAGGCATGATTCATTTTCTTCATACCAGTCTCATAATGGACCGGTCTGTGCAAACTCTTCTCAAGGTAGCTCTGCCAGCATGCAATATGGCATGTATCCACTGCCAGCCATGAAAACCAGTGGGGCGTCGTCAAATGGACCTACCATTCCTTCTGTTGTCATGCTGTATCCCTATGATCATAATTCTGGTTATGGTTCCTCTGATGAACAACTTGAGTTTGGTTCTCTTGGACCAGTGGATTTCTCAGGCATGAATGAAGAAGCATCACAGGTAAGTGATGGAAGCAACCCAGGTGGGGTATATGACAAGCAAAGGTTTCATGGTACCTCTGCTCAACAGTCTTCTCCAGATCAGCCTTCTTCACCCCACCTCCAAAGGTAATTTGTATTCCTTGTCTGAGATAGTTTCTTTACTAGACTAAACAAAAGGAGTCAGCCTAAGTAGCACGCCGCATCTATGCTATTGTTGAACTGCCTTTACTGGTCTAGCAATAGAGTTGATGGCGTATCTATGGACAGCTTGAATTAGCTGTATGGGAATTGCTGCTTGCTCTCCTCCTCTTCCCACCTTGGCATCACCCTCTTCCTGTCTGGTGCTCATAGTTCTGATGGGCTGTTTCTCTGCCATAAACCATGAGTCTATGACTAGTAGTTATTCCTTATATGGCAAGTATATTGAATTCTAAAAGTGGATCATAACCCTCTTTTTCAAAGTTCATACCTTCGACATTCTATTTTGAACTCTTTTGTTTCAATTAGATTGTTTTCTGGATCTCATTTATTTGTCTTTAACAGAGGACTTTGATTTTATTGCCAAATCTGTGGCTGAAGACGAGGATTCTCGGCCCCTTTCTTTTCCATCAGAGGGAAGAAATAATGGAGTGCCATTCGTGAAAAGCCCCTTACAAGGCATGTTTGTTCACATCTCACTCGAGATGGTCAACCATTGGCTTGTGCCTGTATGTACATTATGAATGATAAAATCATTTTTTTAAATGCTCTGCTTTTGAGGAGATGAGAGTAACGGTGAAAAGAATGCAGGACTCGGGAGGTTAGATTTAAATTTAGGGTTCTACACATTATAACCGAAATAGGAGCTCCTTAGGATTACAAAATGAAAGGAACCGAGTTCTCTATTAATTGCAATGATTTAGATGTACTTACAGTGAAATAAAACAAAATTATCAAAATTAAGTAAATATCCAGTTGTGGTCTAAGGTAGCGCGCACAGCAGGGCTATTCATAAGGCCCATCTCATTTAGGATGCGCGTGGGGATTTCAGGAAGGTTGTAAAGACAGATGCTTCTGCTCAAGTCGTTGGCAAGCTCCACAAGTCTATGCTTATCCTCGCCTACCTTCCTAATACGACTGTAATATCGAAAACATGCCACATATAAGCCGACTCTTTGGTCTTCTTCTCTATGTCGGAAAGCACCTCCTCCACCTGGATCCACCAAAGGCAAAGGAGCCTCTGCAATTGCCAAATCCTTGATGCTAGATAGAAAGAAACCCTCCCATGGTGCTAGCAAGAGCATTCCCTGCGCTTTTTTACCATCATGGCCGCTTCCACCTAGCCGATGTATATACTGTGCTCTATTAGATGGCGCGCCCACCTGTAATAATAAAATGTTCGCAAGAAAAAAACCAACAGTTATAACTGTTGCACAGTAGACTGAATATAATCTTAGAGAAAGAGATAATGCACTTGGATACAGACTGTTTCCAACTTGCAAGCAAACAGGTTCAAAAGATCAGTACATTTCCCAAAATACAACTGAGGAAAAGGAGATTTAATTTTAACTAGGGGAAGTATGCCTTGTTACCTGTATGACAAGTGTAACATCAGGATAATCAACCCCCAGGTAAATTAGATGTCACAAGAATAAGGCCTTTTGACTTTCGGAATTCATCAGACACCTTTGCGCTATGACTTGGTGTTTTCCTTTGAATGAATCTCTCTAACATTCATGTTCAGCTTACAGAGAAATTCAGCCACCAACCTTGTTACCGCAGTAGTAGTGCAGAATACAATAGCCTGCAGAATGGATTGCTAGATTACATATTTTGTGAAAGGATTGTCAAAATGGTGAGCAAATAAGTGGAAATTGATTTTTAAGTCCCGATACTAGACATTTAATAACATTAGCACAATCTTAGGAATGGGGAAAAAAAGGCCTTTATAGCTGCAACTGTCCAATTAAAAGTTGCACCTTGTAGTCAACATCATTTACAATATGTTCTTGCAGAAGAATATACAGTAGCGAAAAACGCTTGTCCAGAGGAGCAATCAAGTGCATTTGTTGGGCCTGGAATATCCAAAATTTAAGCAATTAGAAGACATCAAGAGAATTCAATGTTTTAAAAGAAAAAAAGCAGGCTGAAAAACCACCTGTGAATGTGTCTCCTCAGAGCTTTCTTGAACTATATCGATAAATTCATGATCTTTTCTCAATGTATTATGGCAGAATTGATGGACCTTCACACAAATTAGCAACTTTAGCATTTTCTTCAAATTTGTGAAACATCATTATCCAATACACACAAGGGATAAAGAAAGAAACTTCTTCAGGAACTGTTGCAGAAAAAATAAGTCTGTTGTTGCTCTGGAACAGCAGCAATTATCTTTTCAACATCTTTACGAATATGCATGGCTAATAAACAATCTGCTTCATGAAGTACAAGTACATTCACATCTCTCAGCCTCCCTTCAAATCCTCTAGTATTCTCAATATGGTCCCAAAGCCTTGTAGGTGTAGCAACAATAACCTGAGAGTTAAAATGGGATAAAATGTAACATTCTACTGTACAAGATGTTGATAGTAAGTGCAGTATTAACTCAAAGTGAAGACCCAGAGTCGGGTTGACAGGAAACTGATGGCTCCCTGATTCAATACATTAGGATAGGACCTACAGTTTGATTCTTTTTTAACTCAATCTCATTCCAGTCCATGACAGTCCAACAGTTTAACCATGTAAGGATAAAAAATTTGTCCAACATTGCCTTAATGAATAAGAAAGCAAGCATTAATTACAACTCACTCACCTCGCAACGGTTTTGTCGCAGGTTTTTTTCTCTCTGTAGCAACACTTCTACCTCCCATAAGAACTTGTACACCAAAAAGAGGGACTATGCTTCAGGAAGTTGTTAGCTTCTGAAGCAACCTGATTTACAAGCTCTCTATTTGGACACATTACAAGGACATTAATTGCTGACGATCGCTTAAAATCAGGACTAGTACGAGGAAATTTCAAAACAATTCCAATTAATGGAAGCTGAAAATTAGAAAGAAACAATAAACAAAGTCAAGAACTCCAGCACATCTAATAATTAGCAGCACCAGTTTATAGTAAGTTTCATTAGTTCACAGAACTCTTGAATCCAATAGATACCACGTTGACTTCAGAGAAACTAGTGATTGTTGAAGCCTATAAATAATCTCTCCCTGAAAGTGACACAGGATAAAAGGAGAGAGCAAAAACATAGAAAGCAACAATCTTGTTGCAAGGTAGATACTTATTTCTCTTTCTTTTTTTTTTTCCCATCGAAAAGGACCTGATCATTTAAATCTTATGAAGAAAAAATGTTTATAACTGATAACACCAGACCAGCAAATATTAACCCCTTATAAACGAAGTGGCTCAAACATGTAGCATCTTACCGAAAATGCTAGTGTCTTCTCCATGCCAGTTTTGGCCTTGGCTAGTACATCCTTGCCTAGAGAGAGAGAGAGATTGTGAACCAATGTGGTTAGCTGCTTGGATATGACAAAATGGAATATATCAACTCAAAAGAGCAGAAAATCAATTCACAGATAATAAAACCAAAGGTAAAATCATTTCACAACATCATGACATCAGCTGATTAGCAAGCCAACATACAGCTCAACTGGAATTGTAGCTAGGCAAACCAAGGATAACACACATATTAAGGGTTGTTTGGTTCACAAAATCTAAACAGAGAAATGTTATTCCGAAATCTTATATTATACTTGAGAATGTGAAATTACTTGAACCAAAAGCACTTAATATTTAGAGGCTACCTGTTAACCATTTTATTGCTAATCTTTAAAAGCTATTTGAACAAGAAGGAAATATTAAAAGTGCCACAAAATTGCTTCTACTCTTGCTACACATTTGACTTCTTAGCCATTAACAATCGAAGTTTTCAATAGTAAACGAACAAGACAGTAGCGAATACAAAGGTCCTATCACTTAAATTCTGGGTATAAATATTGCCGAAAAGGAAACAAACCTTGGAGTATTGCTGGAAGAGTTGCCTCCTGTACCAAGGTCATCTTCTCGTATCCAAGATCTTTTACTCCATTCAGTAACATGGGTGAAAGTGAAAGTCGATCAAATCTGCAAGCGTAGCAAGGAAAAAAAACCAGACATTTATAAAAATCCTAGACAATAAGAATCATGTCTCAGAAAATTGATAATTAAAAAAAAAAACAGGCCTTGTTTCACTCAAATAAGACTCGAATTTCTCTGGTGAACCTCTTGCATTCCCTGTCTCCGGTCCCAGTGTGGAACTAGCATTCGGATTTCCAGAATCGAAACCAGTCTTAATTCTTTTTCCGTCCAACGAATACAAATTAGCCGAGGGGTCCCCAGTTCCACTCATGTTCGACTCAGACTCACTCTTTCTTTTCCTCTTCGATGAACCCATATCTCCCTCTCTACCTCTACTCCTATTTCTATTGCGTGCTCTATCCGCAGCTAATCCTCGTCTTCGCTAGTAAGTCAGTCAAGGAACGAGCGGTTCCCAACTCGCAAACCCAGTCACTGAGTTGGACTAGTCCTCGACAACGACCTTCGAGGCACGGATATCTTCTCTGTTTTCAGTGGCCTACGGGCAGTCAGAGGCTCCGATTACTGATGTCCCCCAATAACGGCTGTAAGCCGAAAAACTTGAGTTTTAGGGTTTTAGGTTATTAGATATTTGTCCGAGCAGTCGTAAAACAAAAATCCACGTAGCCACGCTTATAATCGCGTATGATGAATTTAAACGAGTACTATATAATTTGATATATAAATTTTAATTTGGTGTAATTATAGATATAAAATTTTAATTGTGGTTTAAATTTATATATGAAATTTTAGTTTTGATTCAACTGTATGTATTTAAAGGAATAAATGTATTAGTTTATTTTTATATCATATATATATAATTTTTTATTGCAATATGTATACTTAAAATAGTGTTATATCGATAATTATGTTTGTAATTTACTAAAATTAAATTAAATTAATATTTCATGTATAAAATTGTATAAAATTAAAATTCATATAAAATATTACATATTGAATCAAAATTTATGTATAATTTTAAGATTTATCTATTTTATTTCGAACATAATAATTAATTTAACTTCTACGTTATGATAAAATAATAGAAATTAGTTTCATATAAAGTAGAACTTTTATATATGTTTATGTTTATTTTAATAAAAATATTTATATAATATAAATAAAAAGTGCTTGTTATATTTAATGTTTATGATTATATAATATATATAAATTTTATTTATTTAAATTATTATCAAGAATATATAAACTACGAGTTTGGAAAAAAAATTAAGTTGACAAAAATAATTTTTATTATTTATGATATTACAAAATTGACATTTGAATATTTTTATTTTTATTTTTATTATTTTGAATTTTAAAAAGTTTAACCATGCTCTTACTTTTCTATATATTATAGATAAAAAAATTTAATTTTATTTCATATTGTTCATCACTAAAATATAAAATAATGATAATATATAATTTAAGGCTAAATGACATCCTATGTCACTTAACTATTAGTACTTTGAACTCGTACCGTCATAAGCCTTAGAACGTTACAAACCTAGAATACCAACGTGACTTAAGCGTTATCTGTACATAACCTTCCAGAATTGCTAACAATTATACTCAATGAATATTCTTGATTCACATGATTGTATCTACTACATATCTATTTGATTTATGTTAACGATGATATTATTAAACATTTGGTCACTGAATTATTTCTAATTTGTTAATAATGTAACTTTGTGAACTAATCTTAATTTACTTTAAAAGGTTTTCAAGGCATCGAACTATCAAGATTAAGTTGCATGTGCAATAAGAATCGTTATACCTTTAGTATTTGACAACCATGTTTATAGTAGTAATAAAATCTAAGAGACGTCTACTTTTTGCATGTTATATGTCTACATTTGGTTTGCTTAAGGACAAGCAAAAAGTTAAGTATGGGGGAGTTTAGGTATGAGGTTCTTATTTATATTCATCTCCACTAAATCTAGCTAGTTTAAAGAAAGAAACCAAGTCAATTTTTTTTTTCTTTTTATTTGCAGCTAATTTTTTTCTTTCTTTTTTTTTTATCTTCATGTTCATTTTTCTATTTTCTCTTTTTCTTTTATTTACTTTTAATTATATGTTTACATTGCTTGAGGACAAGTAATGACTTAAGTGTGGGGGAGGTTGATCTACCACAATTCGTTGTAGCAGATTAGGCCCAATTCTATACTTAACGAGCTAGTCTTATAGCAAATTAATATTTCTTTTATTAAGTTTTCCTTTTTATGACATAGTGAATAAAATGAGCATTTTTATGTATTTTATGACCTTTTAGACCAATCTGAGGCTAAAGGAATACTAACATGTTGATTAAGTGTGCAAGACATCATTTGAGGGTAAAAAAACAGTGGACTGCTCTCGATGTTGTAACACAGAGCTGGGATGTTGCACACAGCAAACATAATACCTAAGGAACAGTCTGCCGAGGATGTCACGAAACAGGCTAAATGGTGTGGCGACACAGCCCTGAACACACCAAGAATAAAGCAAACTACTTTCGATGTCGTGACACAAGCTTGAGGGTATTGCGACACAGCTACGACGAGGCTAATTTAATGAGCAAGGGTGTTTTCATCTATGTAACCTAAATTAACATGCTCAACTGTCATTATTTGACCTAGTTAGGTCATAATACATGTAATCTTTAAATACTCGCTTAGGAAAACACATTAGGGGGATTTTTTTTTAGATTTTTATTCTTGTTATTAGTTTTTACTTAGTTGATGTTATGTTATTGTAATCAGAAGATCCTATTCTGAAGTGAGACGTTCGTGAGCGGAGATTGTTCTAGAGCCACACTTTCATCGATAAATCCATGAGCATCTCTTTCTTTTATTATATTCTTTATATTTATTCAATTAACATTGTTAATTGAATGTTTGTGTAAAGATTAGATTCAATTTATGTTTTATACATATTTTTCCTGTTTCAATTGTACGAATCTAATTGATTGATTGACTTGTAGAGTTCATTTTGGATTGGTTAGATCTGATTGAGTGCAATTAAGCCCTAAGATTGATTACCCTAGGAAGTCATTTAGGTAAGAATTAACACAAAATCAGTATTGCCTACCAAGCATCACTCAGCAGATCAGTGGTTAGGGAATGAAGAACTTAAACTCTAGGCTTGATGACCTTAGAAAGTCATATATATGAGAATTAACCCGAAATCGGTATTGCCTATCCGTGAAAGCCTTACCCTTTCCTAGTCTAAATTGTGTCATCGAGAGATAAGTAGTTCTTGTCAACTAGTTAGGTTAGTAGAAGGTTGGGAAACCTTGCTAGGTTACCAACTATTTAGAACCTCACATCAATAATTAATTAGGTAAAACAATTGGATCTAGGCTAAAGGAACTCGCATAGTCAAAACAAGAGATAGGAGAGTTGATACATGAACTTAGGAATAGATTTAGGTTTAATTCAATTTATTTGGTTATTATTATTATCATTTTACTTCCAGATTAACAGTACTAATTCGTGACTTGAGTAGATTAGTAGTTGTTTTCAGTAATTGGCTGATGCCGTGTGGACCTTAAATTTCAAAATTTAAACTGAGCACACGATCGTGTTACCAACCGTGTGTATCTAGAACACCTTTAAACTCAAGTAATGTCATCCATCTTTTATTAGAAATCAAGCTATACCATTTACATCTATTTATACCAATTCAAAGCTCACTAAAACATGTCAAAACATGCTAATTAAACATTCAATCTAAACCTATTTAATATGCCCTCAATGATATCACAATACAATCATAAAACAACAACAATCCAAAACATTAACATTTATGCCAAGATTTTTCATGCCTAACCATACTTATACAATCATCATTACTTTAACTAAGATATCAATAAGCAAAGTTCAACAAGTGACCTAAAACATAAGAATCTATTTTCACAATTTAATCATACCTTATTAAACCATGCATTTAACCATTTCATACCATTCAAGCCATTCACTTTAAACATCAACAATTACCAACATTCAATATTGAGTTATGCTATTACCTAAACTTACACATAATGCCATTAAAATATTGGCTAACATCATCAACTTACTAAATGTCAATTAGGTACCAAGCACTTAATATATCAAGGTTACTTATAATCTTATTCATAACCAAAGTACTAGACATGATTGTTAATTTGCAAAGTAGACACCTTATATACATGCCACAAGTAACCATATTTTCAAACTTCAAAAACTACCGAGTCAGAAGATGGTAGGTGTGAACTCCTAACTGATCCGATCGACACGTTAGAGTATCTAAAATCTACATAACATAATAACAGAAGTAAGTATATAAAATACTTAGTAAGCTCATACAATTCAATTCAATTCAATAACTTACCTTACTCATTTAATAGTTAATTTCAAATAGCTATTCAAAATATTATCCCTATCACGACATAGTTCAAAAAATTTCAGGTCAATAAATAACAAACATACGAGTATTCAGAGTTCGTATTTTCTCCACATTGACGATAAAATTCACATTGTATATCCTTTGATTTTTCGATGGAACTTTGTAAAAGAACTCAGTACACGAGTGCAGGTAACATATGATGCTCATCCGAGCTAATCATATACAAAAATATCTGTGTTAGGTTACCCATCCGGGCAAAACCAGTGACAACACATAAAATAGACTGGCCAGGGTTATAAATACATGTAAGGTTACCAATCCAGGATAAACTTTAAAAACAACAACAGATCACTAGTGTAGGCTAAATCTATGTAACATGTATATTCGAGTCCACAACAAATGCTGGAGCTCGGTCCAGTCGAGAATCAATTTGAAACCTCGTATATGAGACTTTACTCGGTCCATCAGAATTATCTCAGAATTCAATTCATTACCACATAGCTCGATTCCAATTTTAGTAGTTTATATATGTATATAATTAACAACAATTAATAACAAATTATAATCACAGAAGTAGTATGAACTTACTTGACAAAACCGTAGCGGTTTAGTTAACAAAGACTATTTAATAGTTTTTCATTTTCACCTAAGTCAACAACTTGATCAATATAATAGTTAAAATTCAAAATATCAATATCAATCTCAATCTCATAATATTACTCAAATCCATGCTTAAAATCATTTAATTTTATTTTACACAAATTCCCTAAACTTTTACATTTGATTCAATTTAGTCCCTAAAATCAAACTTATCATAACTTCCAAATTTGGACTTCAAAATTTAAAACAATTTAAAATACACTCAATTACAACCACCTATTATAAAAAATCACAAAAATTACATATCAATTTTTAGATATTAATAATTTAGTCCTTATGTTCAAAATTAACAAAAATCACTTTATAAAATAGTCCTTAAACATTTCATGACTTCCAAATTTATCATTTTCTATAAGAAAATCTAAGATTCATAAATGGCAAGTTTTAAAATCTTTAACAATTTTGAAAATGGAGATATGGGTTAGTTAGACCTAATTGTAACGATCTCAAAAATATAAAAATTACAAGAAACGAAATTAAAATCCCTTACCAATTTAGAGATTCAAGCATGAACGTGACCAAGGTTGAGCATGTTTTTTTTTCAATTTTAACTTATATATTATGATTAACTTATTAATTAATCATATTTAGTTTAATAAATCATTAATTCATAACATTAATCTTAATTAACCCTTTTGGTGGATGATAAATGGCTATCACCATCGTTTGACCATTTACCAATGGTCTAATTATTTATTTGGTACTCCAATTAATTAAGATTCCATAGTGATTAACTTTTATCACTTTTATAATTTAGTCCTTGAACCTAAATTAACCATCCAATCACAAAAAATTTCAGACTAAACTTTAATTCACCTATATAGTAACTCCGTGAATATTAAATAAAAATATTTACGGGCTCGATTTGCAAAAATGAGGTCCCGATACCTCATTTTTCAAAGCCACTTAACTTTATGGACAAACCACTTGTACTTAACTAATTGTCCAATTAAATGAAATTATCAAATCCAACTTCTCTATATCATAATATTTTACTCATAAATATTAAATAATAATATTTATAGACTCACTCGTCGAAATTGTGGTATCGAAACTACTGAAAAACAAGCTGTTGCACCAAGTGTTTCGTTGTAAACAAATTATATTACAACTTGACACGTATACTTGCGGACTCCGCCTTAACTCATATATTTAGTTACAGTATTCTCACTTCAAACATTGGTATGTTGGGATGCGGTTATCGTTAAGGCACAAAAAGGGAAATTATTGTATGACTTACGCTATCAGTATCATAACAAGATGATTGCGGTGCATTTGAGAATGCGGGCAAACGAGATAATAAGAGAATCCGCCAAATAACGTAGATAAGAAAAACTAGTAGAAGCGTCTGAAAATGTGGGTATGTTTAATAAGGGGATTCGCCAATTTGCGATGGTAAGAGGGATTAGTATAAGTGATTTTAACGCAACAGTTGTAATGGAAGAGATATTTTCTTTGAGGAACTTAAGTAACCACCATTATGAGCCCGTCAGTGTTTGGTGGGTAAACCAGCATTGGGTGTGATAAAGTGAGACAATTAAGTAGATCCTAATCCTAATGGTTTGTGAGTAAAGAGGCTGCTAGGAACAGGGGAGTTCGCTAGTGACTAAACGGGTGAAAGACCGCTAAGGAATTATGAATAAAAAGGTTGTCCGCCAGTACTATCCAGTACAGGAAAAGTCTACTTGGAACTAACGATTGTGAAAATTCGTTAGGGACTCTCTAGAAAAGAGGTATTCCACTAGAGACTATATGTTATGGGAATTCCTGGTAATGGCCTAAAATGGAGAAAGTTCCTAAAGGACTATACTAAATGCAAGTCTGCAAAGGAAAAAGGGTACATAAATCATCTTCCAAATTTCATATTCAAGGCCGTAAAAGAGGATGTTAGATTGTGTCTTCCATGAGGAAGGGTCTATGCCATGGATTAAGCCAAAAAAAGAAATTACTGGGTAATATGGTAATTATATGTTTAGTTTAGTGTGGAATGAGCAGATCGAGGTAGGGATTCGTCTTAATAGCAAAAACGGTTGTAAGTCTACCAGTAGCAAATGTAGTCACTAAATCATGTATGCGCAAATATGGTTATCTTGAGGAGGCAAGACCATGAGAGTTAAAATGGGAATCTAAGATGAAGCAGGGCAGGATAAAGTTCCAAAAAGAATTGTTAATTGGAAGAGCATGCTGCAATTAATTAGATTTACAATTGTGCACTGCAGTTTGAATGGATGCCATACGCCGATCCGGATATCATAGAATGTGTCCCGGTCACATTTTTGGCCATTCGGAGTATGTGGGACGCGAATGTTCCATTGATAGTGTACGTGACGGTAGAGATGTATGAATCGAATCGAGTGATGAGACATTTCGAATTAAGGCATGAAATTTTGCCACCACTAGAGACATAGAGCACTATATAGGTTGGATCTTTAGGGGAAGACCAAAGAGAATTGGCGAGGTTACCATAAGGAGTTCATCGAATTTTGAGATTGTAAGATGGAATTCCTACCCATCCGCGAACCTTTTTTGCATCAGACACGATATTCTATTTGGAGTAAACACCCTGATTCAGAGTCGCTGGCAAACCATATCTACTATTAGTGAGGTGATGAGTAGACAACTTTATCAAAAGAGGTCACAATGAGCGCCCAATAGCGTAGGTCCAGAGGAGGTGTGGTGAAAGGTTCATCCTCGTCTTTGACCTAACAAGCACCAATGATGTCTATGCCACATCTCGATCAGTTCACTCTACTTATTCATATTCATTTCACTAACCTCATTTTTTCACAAGCACCACATTATGCACCACTACAGCACCCTACATCTACACCTCTTGCAAGTACGTTTTTAGGGGCACCTTCATCCTTAACATTCTACGCCCCATGCCGATGTCGATGCTGATACAAATATCGACATATATGTCGACCCATGAATCGTCACCGATGACGACACCAGTGTCATCATCGATAATAGTATCGATGCCTAGGTCAGTGTCAACGTATTTGAGTTTTACAAACATTGTACGATTATTCGCCGATAATGTCACAAACACCCATCGTATCGTTGTTTTATCGAGGTGGGTCATCGACATAACCACCTTCTCGTGGAGTGGAGGAAACACGATGAGAGGCTAGGATGGCACTGACATCAAGCGCGAAGTAAGGCAATAGAGACGAAGATGAAGTTAAGGGTGGGGATAAAGATGAAGCCAAGGGTGGAGATAAAGATGAAGACAACGATGGAGATGAATATAAATACAAAGGTGGAGGTGAAGACTAAGAAGAAGAGAACGATGATCATGATCAAGACTCAATCTGCCACCACTAGTTGTACGCAAAAATCTTGCGCGCCCCTGTCAGCATTCACCTTGCGGCACTCATTCGGGCCGACGCCATTGATGATGTCTTTTTTATTTGCTTATTGTGATGTAAATATAAATGAAATCAATAAAGAAATGATCAATTTTTTTTATATTTCTATTGCAAATCATACTTATTTTTGTTAAATTCTAATGTAAATTATACGTAAATTTCTATATATAATATTTGATATGAAATATGCAACTTTGGATAGGTACCTTTATTAAACTAGTGATTAATAAAGGTACTTAAAGTAGCGCTTAAAGTAGGAATTTTACACTATGTAAATGTTAGTAGACAGTGGCAAAAACAATTGAAATGCAAGATAAAAAGAAAGAAAAATTTTTGTACACAAAAAAAGAAGAAGCTTGGTAATCAATTTTATATAGCTGAAAAAAATGAATGCTACCAATGTTGAGGCACCATTGTATCCCTCAATACAGAACATATTTCCTTCATATGTCTTAAGTTTCTACAATACCCACAAAACCTTTGTTGGTTTTCCCTCTCTCGAACATTCATATTCGTGCGTACCCGAGTGGAAGTCGGACGACCTTTCGGGATGCGATACAAGTTCATGTTTGGGGCCAACTCGAATGGCATACTGGACATGGAAGCCATACATTCTTATTTGGTATGGGTGGAAATTTAGGTCTCCATACATTGTAAATGCATTCCACTCCATACACATCGTTGACATGAGGTGTCTACTCAATTCATACATTTGCGTATACGGCAATTACATGTGCGTATAGGAATCGAAGTGCCTGGAATCTTCCATAATCACACTTCCCTTCTGGAAGGTTGATATGATATGATTCCCTCGACATGTCCTGGTTGGGCCTATCATACTTCGTGACCCGATATTTCAAGTTTCGATGTGAATGACACACTACATACATAATATTCACTCTTACTATATTTCGTCTAATTTCTTTCATGACATCTTCGCACCAAACGTGACTGCCCATTATCTGCCCAACATACACCACCGTTCACTTTGGAAATAAAGTAGCTAGGTGAAGCTATGTTTCTTTGACAACTGAAATTATCGAAAAATGACGCGTCCTCTTCAGGATGAAATTGATGCATTCGGCTAGGTTCGTCGTCATGTGCCTGTACAATAGACCCCTATCATACGATTACTTCCACTATTCGAAGTGTATGTCGATGAGGTTGTCCGTACTGGCCCTGTTGATGGTATACAAGTTATCCAACATCTCATGAAAACGAGGTTGGACGAGCTTGTACGATGTCAATTAAAGCATACCGATGAGTGCAAACGATATACAATGATATATGGTTTAGCATGACTGTGGTCAAAGTGGAAACTGCGTACCCATGTCAGTGCATTGATCTCACTCACTTTCTGAAGGTCATTTTGTGTGGTAGTTAGATTTGACATGTCGTATATAGTACTTATGGTGGGTGTAATCCCAAAGGCTACCCTACCGCTCAATAGTGGACAAGATTCTGATTCCCCTGTCTGATATGAAACATATGTCAGGTTGTGGGCAAACACGATGGGGTAATCAATTAAGGAAGAAATCCCAATCATCTACCTTTTTGGAGGGAGTTATTACAAACGCTATCGGTAGAATTCTCCAATTACCATCTTGGGCAATAACCATCAACAATAGATGTTGATACCTCATGTCCAGTCAAATGCTACCAATTTGCACCAAAGGCTTGCAGTGCTAGAAGACTTCCCTACATTGATCGAATGTCTAAAAGAATCGGTGAAATACTCTTTTTCTAGAGACCAGACGATTGCTGAAGTATGTTGGTTGCATTTCTAGATCAATTATGAAACTTGGTACGTATTGATCCAATACCTGACATTATTTCCCTAAATCATTGTACAACCTTTCCCAGCCGTGATGCAACTTGTCCATAACCTTTTACTTTGCAACCCATGCTTTATAGTACTGTGATATGTAAACGTACTGGCTACGGATGTTGGCAATCAACACCGGGACGGGAATCTTGAGACTCGCCTTCACCATAGGTAAAATAATGTTAGCTACCATGTTAGAGTCTAGCCTCGGATGATCCTGACTTATACCTGTAAATTACGAGTGAAATTTACGTTATTGAAAAAAGTAAAGACCTCAGTCATATCACATTATGTCAGAAAATCGAGTGATCCCATTGCGAACCTATTGCAACACAAATATGTAGACCAGAATACTTCTTTATCACCCACAAGCCCGTCTGAATGATATTTTCCTTAAGGCCGGGTCATTTCATCTTCCTAGACCAACTAAAGCATATCGTTAGGTCCCTCATGGCACCATTTGTCCAATTTGGGTATCAGTAGGGACAAAACTACTCAAGAACTTTTATTAATGGTGAAAGCTAAAATTTAACAAAATTATAGAAAAGGCACTTAATTTTTCTGAGAATACATACCTTTAGTGTATTGGAGAGTCTAATTTGACGTATCAAATTATGATAAATCACTAAGAGCCAAGTTATTACTCTTTTCCAATAGAAATAGGTAGCCAAAATATTGGCGTGTATGATTTGGTATCTGTTACAAGGAGGCCACCAATGTTGTGGTAGATGCATTATCTAAGAGACCTAACTTATAGC
Organism: Gossypium hirsutum; assembly: GCF_007990345.1. Taxonomy (NCBI): domain Eukaryota; kingdom Viridiplantae; phylum Streptophyta; class Magnoliopsida; order Malvales; family Malvaceae; genus Gossypium; species Gossypium hirsutum. The sequence continues at coordinate 23,050,192 of NC_053443.1, read as the reverse complement.
ATATTGGGATCTTGTAACACCCCTTACCCGAGACCGTTGCCGGAGTTGAGCATGAGGCATTACTTGACTTAACTTAAAAGTTCGGGGCATAAAAATTTACTTTTAAAAGTTATTTCACTGTTCATAATAAGGCCTAACCACTCAAAATCAATTATAATTTGAGCTATGAAACTCAAAATTTAGATCTGTAAATTTTTCCTGAAACTAGACTCATATATCCTTTTAACATAAATTTTTTTAGAATTTTTGGTTCAGCCAATTAGTACAGTTTATTAGTTAAAGTCTCCCCTGTTCCACTGATCGACTGTCCTGACCTCTCGTCACTAAAATTAAATTATCTCATTGTACAGACTTCATATGGTGTTCTCACTTATTTCTACAGAAAACAAACTCAATGAGAAATCTATAAATATAAATTAAAACTCATAAATATTTGTTTACAATTTTTAATGATTTTCCAAAGTCAGAATAGGGGATTCCAAAAACCACTTTGACCTTGTCTAACTAAAATGCAAATATCTCAGAATACATAATTTTTTTTGTCTACACCGTTATTTTTCTATGAAAATAGACTCAATAAGATTTAATTATATATCTCATCCACCCTCTAATTCATTTTCTACTATCCTTGGTGATTTTTCAAAATCACGTCACTACTGCTGTCTCAAAACTGATTTACTACCAATTTTTACTTTTTCATGATTTCTATGCATAATTTAGCACCTAGAATTTTATAACAACAAACACCTTCATACTTAGCCATTTTAATAACTATTCATCATTGTTAGAATTATGTGACCCAAATTCTAAGAGATTGCTTGCAAGTCAAGTTAAACAAAAATATATTTTCTTTCTAGAAGATTTAGTATTTATTAGTATAATATATTTAGCATTTATTAGTATAGTTTATTTGACTTACTAATTTAGCCTATAAATAGGCTCCTTTACAATCTTAGAATTGAGAGACACCCATTAGATTAGAACTCATAACACATTCAGAGAATTTTGTGTTTACGTTTGAGGGTTCTTTGTTTTTCGGGTTTTCGGGGTTTAGTTTTTATCTCTATCTTTTGTACTCTTCATTCTTTTGCCATTATAGTAAAATTATCTTTGCCCGTGGTTTTTTATCCTCTTTTGAGGGGTTTTTCCACGTTAAATTTGTGTGTTCATCTTCTCAATTTCTTCTACTATTTTTACTTGTTCGTTGCTTATTCGGGATGATCCTAACAAGTGGTATCAGAGCTAGTTTAACTTTCATAGATCAGCCTGGTCAGAGATGGCAGCAACAAGGTTTGAAATTGAGAAGTTCGATGGTGAGACAAATTTCAATCTGTGGCAAGTTTGGATGATGGCAATTCTAGTTCAAAATGGCTTGAAAAAGGTTGTTACAGGGAAAAAGCCTGAGAATCTAAATCAAACAGAATGGGAAGAGCTTGATGAAAAGGCCTTGTCTGCAATCCAGTTGTGCCTCGCGAATACAGTATTGCAGGAGGTATTGATGGAGAAGACCTCATTCGCCTTGTGGAAAAGGTTAGAAACTCTTTATGCGACTAAGTCTCTGGCTAACCGTTTAGTGTTGAAACAACATCTATTTACGTTTCGCATGAACGAAGGTGAGCTTCTTAAAGATCACATCAGTCAATTCATTACTCTTTTAAATGATTTAAAGAATGTTGAGGTTCATATTGACGATGAAGATCAAGCTATGCTATTATTGTGCTCTTTACCCTCTTCATACAAGTCTTTCAGGGAGACCCTGATTTATGGCAGAGACAAACTCTCGTTCGAAGATGTGAAGGGTCATTTGTTGAGTAGAGACAAACTCGACAATAAGTTTGATTTGAATAGCAAAGCAGATAGACAAGCTTCCGTTTTGGTAGCATCAAAGAAATGAGACAAAAGGTGTCGCTATTGCAAAAAGTTAGGTCACGTCAAAGCAGATTGTTATAAACTGCGAAATAAAAGAGCTGCTGAGAGTAACGAGGAAGATGTAGCTGGTGCTAATTTGGTCGATGAAGGCGGTGATGATTTCTTGTTAGTGTCAACGAGCGATAACTCCAAGCTTACGTCTGAGTGGATCCTAGATTCAGGATGTTCTTTCCACATGTGTCCCAATAGAGAATGGTTCTCCACATACAGTTCAGTTGAAGGTGGAGTTGTGCACATGGGAAATGATTCATCTAGTAAAATAATCGGTATTGGTACTGTTAAAATTAGGATACACGATGGGACGATTAGGACACTCTCAGATGTCATGTATGTACCTGATTTACGAAAGAATCTCATCTCCTTGAGTATTTTAGACTTGAAAGGATGCAGAATCAACATCGAGTCGAGCGACATTAAAGTATCTCGTGGAGCTCTCGTTTTGTTAAAAGGTAAAAGAACCGACAGTCTTTATATTCTGGAAGGTTCTACAGTGACCAGTGAAATCGGATGTCCCTCGTCCGTTACGGAGTCAAAGTCAACTCATTTGAAGCGGAGGTAACTTGGTCATAGGAGGGAAAAAGGTATGACTGTTTCGTTGAAGAGAGGTTCTCTTTTGGATGCAGGTTTTGAAAAGTTAGGGCACTATATTCATGAAAATCAGACCCGAGTTAGTTTTGATTTGGCAGTGCACAAGTCGAAGGCTAGAAGTCTTCCAGCTTCTAAGCATAGATTCGACTCAGTTAATTCCCTGCATAGTTCAAGATAGGCCCGTGGCGGGTTTTGGCAAAGATGGCATTGAAAGAATTCGTGTCAAGGTGGAGATTGTTAGAATTATGTGACCCAAATTCTAAGAGATTGCTTGCAAGTCAAGTTAAACAAAAATATATTTTCTTTCTAGAAGATTTAGTATTTATTAGTATAATATATTTAGCATTTATTAGTATAGTTTATTTGACTTACTAATTTAGCCTATAAATAGGCTCCTTTACAATCTTAGAATTGAGAGACACCCATTAGATTAGAACTCATAACACATTCAGAGAATTTTGTGTTTACGTTTGAGGGTTCTTTGTTTTTCGGGTTTTCGAGGTTTAGTTTTTATCTCCATTTTTTGTACTCTTCATTCTTTTGCCATTATAGTAAAATTATCTTTGCCCGTGGTTTTTTATCCTCTTTTGAGGGGTTTTTCCACGTTAAATTTGTGTGTTCATCTTCTCAATTTCTTCTACTATTTTTACTTGTTCGTTGCTTATTCGGGACGATCCTAACAATCATCAAATATTTACATATCATCTTTTGGTCATAATTTAAGAATATAAAATCGAAATAACTAAGTCCCGACACATGCCATAGCTCAAAACATTTATCGTCTTAAAATATCGAGTTGTGATGGTTGATAGTGTGAACGCTCTCCGACGTCTTCAAGATCCTGACTATGCTGGATAATACTATATGAAATAAAAAGAAATAAAAGAAGTAGGCATAAAACTTAGTAATTTCACAAGTAAATAAATAACAACGTTTATCATAAACCATCATACTCAAAAATTTTCATCAAGCACTAAGATCTTTACTTTCTTCTTTACTTACTCACTTACTTGTTTACTTACTTACTTGCTTAAATAACTCACGATTATAACTTACTCTTCACTTACTAAAATTTTCTCAACTGATAACTGAGATATTTTCAATCCTTTATAACTCACTTGAATCTAGATATCATGCTTTTGTTTGAACTTTCATGTAACATAATTCATTTTCTAGCCCGTTGAATCACTTGGAATACTAAGGATACTCGGGTCTCTTGTGTGAATATAACATGCCAAAGCTATGTCCCAAACATAGTCTTACATGGGATGTTTCCTGTACTGCCAATGCCATATCCCAAATATGGCCTAACATGGGAGTTCTCATATCGGTGCCCATGCTATGTCCCAGACATGGTCTTACGGGGGACCTCTCGTCTCGGTGCCAACGCCATGTCCCAAACATGGTCTTACATGTGACCTCTTATCTCGGTGCCAACGCCATGTCCTAGACATGGTCTTACATGGGACCTCTTTACCCAAATGTCATGACATTTGTATCCAATACACTCCTAATGTTTCAACGGGGCTTTTATCACTAATTCTCTGTCATCTCATACTTAAGTCAACATTAAATAATTTTATTAAATAAATACATAATTGCTGGAAAATAGCAGCATTAATAATAATTATTGAAATATTGTATTTATTTACCGTAAACTTACCTCAGTACAAAAATGTGATCAAATCTAACACTTTTGTCCTCAATCTTTTTCTTTCCCCAGTCTAGCTCCGGATTTCGTTCTTCGTGATATATAATTACAAATTTAGCTTATTTAATACCCACATTCATCAAAACATTCCTCGACTCTAACTTTGATAAAATTATGATTTTGCCCTTAAGCTTTTACATAATTACACTTTTCCCCAAAGCTCGAAAATTAAACTTCATCCCTTATTCTTATGTTTTATGACATGATGAACATTTTTCCCTTCTATGGCAACATCAAATTCCCACTCTAACACTTACTTATGAACATTAGGTATTTTTATCGATTGTGTCGTTTTACTCGTTTTCACTTAAAATCACTTAGCAAAAGTTGTTTAACATAATTTCAAGCTTCATATTCTACCATAAACATAAAAATAAACACATTTCACCTATGAATATTTTTCCAAATATGAACCCTAGGTAAAATTATTGCTAGAATAAGCTAAATCAAGTTACCGAGACTCTAAAAACGTAAAGAACATTAAAAACGGGGCTAGAGCAGACTTAAAATCGAGCTTGGAAGCTTGAAAAACCCTAGCCATGGTTTCCCCTTGTGAAATTCGGCCATGGGGTTGAAGATGGACAAAAATTGGCTTTTAATTTTGTTCTTAATTCATTTTAATAACTAAATGACCAAAAAAGTCCTTAATGAAAAACTTTGGAAACATGCCTAACCATATCCATTTTTGTCTACCAACTTAACCAATGGTCTAATTAACATATAAGGACCTCCAATTTAAAATTTCATAACAATTGGGCACCTTTAACATGTAGAACTCAACTTTTGTACTTTTTACAATTTAGTCCTTTTGACTAAATTGAGTGCCCAAACGTCAAAATTTTCGAACGAAATTTTCACGAAATCATTTTTTGAAATCGTAGATCATAAAAACATAATAAAATAAAAAAATTTTCCTCATCGGATTTGTGGTCTTAAAACCACTGTTCTGACTAGGCCCAAAATCGAGATGTTACATTTCTCCTCCCTTTTAGGGATTTTTGTCCCCGAAAATCTTATCTGTGAAGAGGTTTGGGTACTGTTTTCGCATGGCCTTCTCAGGCTCCCATTTAGCCTCATCAACTCCATGCCTATTCCGTAATAGTTTCACAAGTGCAATACTCTTATTCCTTAGTTGCTTAATCTCTCTTTTTAGATTTTTTTTACCAGTTCTTCAACATAAGTCATGTCTGGCTGAATCTCAACCTCTGTCGGTGAGATCACATGTGACGGATTGGAACGGTAATGATGTAACATAGACACATGGAATACATTATGAATCTTCTCTAACTTAGTTGGCAAAGCTAACCGATATGCTAAGGGCCCAATTCTTTCAGTCACCTCGAACGGTCCAATAAAACGTGGACTTAGTTAGCCTTTCTTGTCAAATCTAAAAATTTTCTTCCGCAGGGATACTTTCAAAAACACTTTGTCACCAACTTGATACTCGACCTCTTTTCTTTTTAAATCTAAATAAGACTTTTGTCTGTCTGAAGCTGTTTTTAAATAATCTCTGATAACTTTTACTTTCTCTTATGTTTCTTTAACTAGATCAACCCCGTAAATTTGATTCTCCTTAAGCTTTCTCCAATACAAAGGTGCACGACATTTACGTCCATACAAAGCTTCATAAGGTGCCATCTTCAAACTCGACTGATAACTATTATTATAGGAAAACTCTACCAATGGCAAATATTTCTCCAAATTGCCTTGAAATTCTAAAACACAACATCTGAGCATATCTTCAAGTAACTGAATAACTCTCTCTGACTGACCATCGGTCCGAGGATGAAAAGCTATACTGAAATTTAACTTTGTACCCAAAGCTTCCTACAATTTCCTCCAAAACCGCGAAGCAAATCTCGGATCTTTGTCTGAGATAATCGATAACGGTACCCCATATAGTCTGACTATCTCTGAAGCATACAATTTAGCCAACTTGTCAAGTGAATAATCCATACGAACCGGAATAAAATGAGCTGACTTTGTTAGCTTATCAATTACAACCCATACTGCATCTTTCTTTTTCGGTGTTAACAGTAACCCTGGTACAAAATCCATGGTAACTCGATCCCATTTCCACTCAGGAACTAACACAGACTGCAATAAACCTGAAGGTACCTGATGTTCAGCCTTTACCTGTTGACAGATCAAGCATCTAGAAACAAATTCTGAAATATCTCTTTTCATTTCTGCCCATCAGTACATTTTCTTTAAATCGTTATACATCTTGTACTACCTGGATGAATAGACAAAGAACTGCTATGTGCTTCCTGTAAGATCTTCTGAATAAGCTCATTATTCTTTGGTACACATACTCTGTCTCTAAACATCAAACAACCATCTGAACCAATCTGAAAATCAGACTCTATTCCCGACTCGCATTGAGCTCTTTTAGCTTGCAACTCACTGTCATTTTTCTGAGCTTCATAGATTTCTTCGAGAAACATCGGTTTAGCCATCAACTCAATCAGGTGATAATTGATCACTAGCTCATGATCTTTAATCAACTCTAGCCATCTTCTTTGCCTTAAGTTCATATCTTTCTGAGTCATCAAGTATTTCAAAATTTTATGGTCAGTGAATATTCGACACTTCTCACTGTACAAGTGATGTCTCCAAATCTTTAACATAAATACAATGGCAGCTAGCCCTAAATCATGCGTCAGGTAGTTTTCTCATGTAGCTTTAACTGTCTGGAAGCATATGCTATTACTTTACCTTCCTGCATAAGTACACAACCCAATCCATTCAAGGATACATCACTGTAAATCACAAATTCTTTACCCGGTTCTAGCTGTACTAAAACAGAAGCTTCAGTCAACAATGCCTTTAACTTGTCAAAACTCTGTTGACACTTCTCAGTCCATTCAAACTTGACATCTTTCTGCAACAATCTTGTCAATGGGGTAACTATCATGGAAAATCCCTTTACAAATCGTCTGTAATAACCAGCTAATCCAAGAAAAATTCTAACCTCTGACACATTTCTAGGTGGTTTCCACTCAACAATTGCTGAAATTTTACTCGGATCAACTTTAATACCATCACCTGACATAATGTGTCCAAGGAATCTGACTTCTTGAAGCCATAACTCACTTTTACTAAACTTTGCATACAACTGATTATCTCTCAGAATCTGTAAAACTGTTCTTAAATGTTTGGCATGTTCAGTCTCATCAAGAGAATAAATCAGAATATCATCAATAAACACAACTACAAACTTATCCAAGTACAGTCGAAAGATTCGGTTCATTAAATCCATGAATATGGCAGGAGCATTAGTCAAACCAAATAACATCACAAGAAACTCATAGTGACCATACCTAGTCCGAAAAGTAGTCTTCCAAACATCTGATTCTTTAACCCACAATTGATAATAACTGGATCTCAAATCTATCTTGGAGAACACAATGGCTCCCTTCAATTGGTCAAACATATCATCAATTCTAGGCAGTGGATATTTATTTATTTTTATTTTTACTTTGTTTAGCTACCGATAATCTATACACAACCTCATCGAACCGTCTTTCTTTTCACAAAAAGTACTAGTGCACCCCACGGAGAACAACTAGGCCTTACAAAACCTTTATCAATTAATTCCTGCAACTGAGCTTTCAATTCTTTCAATTCCATCGGAGCCATTCTATAAGGAGCAATAGAAATAGAAGTGGTACCTAGAATCAACTCAATACCAAACTCAACTTCTCTAATAGGAGGCAAACCTGGCAATTCTTCCGAAAACACATCGGAAAACTCTCAAACTACTGGCATTGATTCAATTTTCAACTCTGGATCTTTAGTATTCAATACAAAAGCAAGATAAGCTTTATACCATTTTCTCAAACATTTCTGAGCAGACATAACAAAAATCATGGCAAGAGAACTATCTGACTCATCTGCCTTTTTTTCGAGCCTTGAACTTCAATTTCAGCTTTTCCTTTTTCTTTTTATTTTAACAACTCATCCGCCTTACATGCTCTCTCAACTAGAACAACAAACTCTTTTATCTTTAGAATACCAACTGACAGTCGAATATCATCATTAAGCCCATCCTCAAATCTTTTACACATAATAGCTTCTGTAGATACACACTCTCGAGCATACTTGCAGAGTCTGAAAAATTCACATTCATACCCAGTAACAGTCATCTTACCCTACTTTAACTCAAGGAACTCTTTTTTTTTCTGGTCAATAAACCTCTGACTGATATACTTTTTACGGAACTCCTCCTGAAAGAAATCTCAAGCAACTCTCTCACTTGGTACAACTGACACAAGAGTCTTCCACCAATGATAGGCCGAATCTCTAAGGAGTGAGACAACACACTTCAACATTTCTTAGGTGTACAGGATAACTCATCAAATACTCTGATAGTATTCTCAAGCCAAAATTCTCCTCTCTCTACATCATCATCTTTAGTAGCCCAAAACTCTTTAGCCCCTTATTTTCTGATCTTATCAACTGGTGGCCTTTCTCTTATAACTGTACTTGTACCTGTAACTGGAGGAGCTACATGGGAATCTAAAAATCATGAGGGGGTGGAGGTCTAATAGCCGGATTCGTACGAACGAACTCCGCAAACCATTCATTCATAGCTTGAAAGAAGGCTTTTCGAGCCCTTCCTCCCTAACTAACTGTAACGGGCCTTTCACTACCATCTGGTGGCACCGTCCCTTCTGCGGGAGTGGACGCATTACTTTCTACATCATCTGCACCAGCTCGTTCGGGATCCATAACTATAAAAGAAAACATTTTAAAATCGTCAGGAGTCGTCACACTATCAAAATACAAGTATGACATGTATAACTAGACTCTTATTCATACTAAATAATTCGAGAACCGGCTAAACCTGCTCTGATACCAATAAAATGTAACACCCCTTACCTGAGACCGTTTCTGGAGTTGAGCATGAGGCATTACTTGACTTAACTTAAATGTTCGGGGCATAAAAATTTATTTTTAAAAGTTATTTCATTGTTTATAATAAGGCTGTCCACCAGCGTAGCAGTCACGAAACTTGAAATTTACATCCGTAAATTTTCCCTAAAACTAGACTCATATATATTTTTACCATAAATTTTTTTATAATTTTTGGTTCATCCAATTAGTGCAGTTTATTAGTTAAATTCTCCCCTATTTCATTGATTGACTGTCCTGACCCCTTGTCACTAAAATTAAATTATCTTATTATACAAACTTCATATGATGTTTTCACTTGTTTCTACAAAAAATAAACTCAATAAGGAATCTATACGTATAAATTACAACTCATAAATATTTTTTTACAATTTTTTATGATTTTCCAAAATCAGAATAGGGGATTTCGAAAACCACTTTGACCTTGTCTAACTAAAATAAAAATATCTTAGAATATATAATTTCTTTGTCTACACCGTTATTTTTCTATAAAAATAGACTCAATAAGATTTAATTCTATATCTCATCCACCCTCTAATTCATTTTCTACTATCCTTGGTGATTTTTCAAAATCACATCACTACTGCTGTCTCAAAACTGATTTACTACCAATTTTTACTTTTTCATGATTTCTATGCATAATTTAGCACCTAGACTTTTATAACAACAAACACCTTCATACTAGCCATTTTAATAACTATTCATCATCAAATATTTACATATCATCTTTTGGTCATAATTTAAGAATATAAAATCGAAATGACTAAATCCCTATACATGCCATAGCTCAAAACATTTATCGTCTTAAAATACCGAGTTCTGGTGGTTGATAGTGTGAACGCTTTCCGACGTCTTCAAGATCTTGACTATGCTTGATAATACTATATGAAAGAAAAAGAAATAAAAGAAGTAAGCATAAAGCTTAGTAAGTTTACAAGTAAATAAATAACAACATTTATCATAAACCATCATACTCATAAATTTTCATCAAGCACTAGGATCTTTACTTTCTTCTTTACTTACTCACTTACTTGTTTACTTACTTACTTGCTTAAATAACTCACGATTATAACTTACTCTTCACTTACTGAAATTCTTTTTCTCAATTGATAACTGAGATATTTTCAATCCTTTATAACTCACTTGAATCTAGATATCATGTTTTTGCTTGAACTTTCATTTAACTTAATTCATTTTCTAGCCCGTTGAATCACTTGGAATACTAAGGATACTCGGGTCTCTTGTCTGAATATAACATGCCAAAGCTATGTCCCAGACATAGTCTTACATGGGATGTTTCATGTACTGCCAATGCCATATCCCAGATATGGCCTTACATGGGAGTTCTCATATCGATGCCCATGCCATGTCCCAGACATGGTCTTACGGGGGACCTCTCATCTCGGTGCCAACGCCATGTCCTAGACATGGTCTTACATTGGACCTCTTATCTCAGTGCCAACGCCATGTCCCAGACATGGTCTTACATGGGACCTCTTATCTCGGTGCCAACGCCATGTCCCAGACATGGTCTTACATGGGACCTCTTTACCCAAATGTCATGACATTTGTATCCAATACACTCCTAATGTTTCAACGGGGCTTTTATCACTAATTCTCTGTCATCTCATACTTAAGTCAACATTAAATAATTATTTAAATAAATACATAATTGCTGGAAAGTAGCAGCATTAATAATAATTATTTAAATATTGTATTTATTTACCGCAAACTTACCTCAGTACAAAAATGTGATCAAATCTAACACTTTTGTCCTCAATCTTTTCCTTTCCTCAATCTTTTCCTTTCCCCAGTCTAGCTCCGGATTTCGTTCTTCATGATATATAATTGCAAATTTAGCTTATTTAATACCCACATTCATCAAAACAGTGCTCGACTCTAACTTTGACAAAATTATGATTTTGCCCTTAAACTTTTACATAATTACACTTTTGCCCCAAAGCTCGAAAATTAAACTTCATCCCTTATTCATATGTTTTATGACATGCTGAACATTTTTCACTTCTATGGCAACACCAAATTCCCACTCTAACACTTACTTATGAACATTAGGTATTTTTACCGATTATGTTGTTTTACTCGTTTTCACTTAAAATCACTTAGCAAAAGTTGTTTAACATAATTTCAAGCTTCATATTCTACCATAAAACATAAAAATAAACACATTTCACCTATGGGTATTTTTCCAAATATGAACCCTAGGTTAAATTATTGCTAGAATAAGCTAAATCAAGTTACCGAGACTCTAAAAACGTAAAGAACATTAAAAATGGGTCTAGAACAGACTTACAATCGAGCTTGGAAGCTTGAAAAACCCTAGCCATGGTTTCCCCTTGTGAAATTCGGCCATGGGGTTGAAGATGGACAAAAATTGGCTTTTAATTTTGTTTTTAATTCATTTTAATAACTAAATGACCAAAAAAGCCCTTAATGAAAAACTTTGGAAACATGCCTAACCATGTCCATTTTTGTCTACCAACTTAACCAATGGTCTAATTACCATATAAGGACCTCCAATTTAAAATTTCATAACAATTGGACACCTCTAACATGTAGAACTCAACTTTTTCACTTTTTACAATTTAGTCCTTTTGACTAAATTGAGTGCCCAAACGTCGAAATTTTTGAACGAAATTTTCACGAAATCATTTTGTGAAATCATAGACCATAAAAATATAATAAAATATTTTTTTCTCATCGGATTTGTGGTCCCGAAACCACTGTTCTGACTAGGCTCAAAATCGGGATGTTACAAATCTAGTACCTTTAGTGTAGTATTTTCGTCTATATGTACTTTTATTTTTTGAAAAAATTATTTTAATAAAATATCCATCAGTTTAATTGACATATTTGTATATTGTCCTCAACGGTTTTTACATGTAAAGCAAGATGAAAGCAAATATTGACTCGTTGATTATCTATCGTCTAACTAGTACTAACTAGTATTACATGGTTAGACTGTGATAAGAAAAAACAACTTACATTAGTAGATAATCTAAACATGTCCTTAGTCTAATTGAAAATGAGCAAACTAATTGAAAAACTAATATTTCATATATCAAGTCCAATTAGAGAGGTGTTTTGTCTTGGGCATTAAAGCGAATGACTCCTAGAAGATAGAGACATATATGTGACTAACTGGACTAGCAATGCATTGGACAAGTAGAATAGATCCTAGATTTGTTTATAGATTTATTCACTTGCGGCGTTCATAGTTTGACATATCTTAATCTTAAGTGGATGATGAACTATAGATTCATGACTCGTATACTTTGATGTAAATGAAAGCCTGAGTTAAAATAGATAAGAAATTGAAAGGTGGTATGTTGGGTATATGACTTCTGCAATTTGTAGTATCATTCCATAATGGTAGAATTCATAGCCCAAATAAAAGCATAAGTGATATCCTCTTATCGACATTACATGATAGATAAAAAGTAAATATGGTCATGGGTTATTTCTCTTTGTGATAAATGATTTAATTACTATTTGATAGTAATTGACTTTTTATGAAGGAAGATGTAATGGTTATTGTGAGATAAAATAGGATCATATTGGGAGAACAAATTTATCCTAAAGAAATTAAGGATTTCTTATAGGGGTAACACATTTATGTTAAGCTCATTGGGTGAGCAGTTATTAAGTAGCTTTCGTAATGTTATATAATAAGGGAGAGCTCAGTCACGATAATTTAGTGGAATGACTTCGTGACTAAATAAGTTTATAATTAATAGGCAAAAAGTCAGAACTTAATTATAAATTAATTATGCCCTAATTATATATGTCCAATTTATCCCTCTACTAGCTTGAGATAACTAAAAATGAATTAATTAGAACCAAATACTATGGAATGAATGAAAATGACAAAGTAAGATAAATAAATCACAAGTATCACTATCCGCTTTTCTCACTAAGTACAAAAGATTACCTGAGAATTAATTTAAGTTATTTGAATTATTATTTAATTAATTATATTGAAGTTTGAAGTGAAAATTAAATTAAGTCATTATGGATTTTTTGAATAGGGTAATTAAATGTATTTTTCTCATAGATTTTATTACGATAAAGTTGCTTCGACTTTAATGAAATTAGAATTGAGTTGTGAAAATAATTTAATTGAAAGTTTATTTTAAATAAATAAAATTTTGTGTAATAGAAAATAAATATTGTGTTGGATAAATCATAAATGTTGTATTAAAGTTCAGGAAACACATATAATTAGACCAAATACAAGAAATGCCCAACTTGGCCTTATACCATGTAAGAGACGGTAAACCCTAATGTTTTACTTGGGGTGTTGTCGCCCATTGTATTATAGTTTTACTATATTATTGTATTTTTTATTAAAATAATATTATTTAATTAGACCTTATTCAAATATAACTTTTGTACTTTTTCTCTATAAAAAGGAACTACCAGTTAAACAATTTACAACACTTAATAGACGTATTCTGACAGAAAGTAGTGAAAATTTATTTAACAAAATAAATTTTATTTTTTGGGAAAAATGCGTAGTTATCGATTATAAAGAGAAATTAACTTTCCTACTGAAAGTTAATTAAACATTTTCATGGTGATTTTGTTTGTGTTGCTCGAGCTCATACTTAAGGCAATTTGTGGTTTGTGGATAGTGAAAAAGGACGTCTCGTTGAAAGCAGGGATCAACTTAACTGCCTTGTACAAAGAACATGTACTATTTCGATCAGTAGGTTTATTGCTATAAATAAAACAACAACTTGATTTTAGAACATTTTAAAACTTTTGTTGTACCTAAGATAATTATTTTCCAACAGTGTTTGTGGCCACAGATTTGGTACAAAAAATTAAACTATCTTAGCAAGTTGATGATAAGATTCAAAAGCTTATTGGGGGCTTGGTAGGATCAGTGGGTCTCATGCTAAATATAATTTGGATGGTCAATATTTGAGAAGAAAACAAAAGTTGGTGGTTGGTAATAACTTAGACTTGAACTTTCATAACAGTTCTTTGGAGGACCATTCAAGGGTTCATGGTGTTGGAAAAAATCTGGTTTGAAAAAGATTTTTTTGCACAGCCAAAAATTAAAATTTTGAAAATCGACTTGGTTTGTGATATTTATAGTAATTAACCTTAAACCTAATTCGTATCTATGTTTTCGAATAAGCGAATCCTTGATGTTTTTTGACTTTCAACCAATTGATCTTCTCCGTTATTCTCGTACCACAAACTGCTTCGAGTGTGAGCTCGAATCAATTGAATCAAAACACAGAACTAAAAAAAGTTTTCTTTTCCGTTAGGGGTGAAAACGAAAATTCTCTCTTCTTTAATAGAAATAGGTAGAGATGTTATTATGGAAAAATATATATAATAGTTGAAAATAAATTCTCTTTATTTTTCGGCAGAATAACAATCTCTCAAAGTTGTGTAAATAGCTCTATCAGTGCCATCTATTTATAGGGAGAGAAGGTAGAACCCTTGTTGAGTTGTAGAGGTTTATTTCAAATAAAAACAGCCTCCTAGTCCAACTTGGAGAGGGAGAGGGGCTAATAAGGTGTGCTTCCCCTCATAAGTATTATGATGGAGATTCGGACCTCTCATTGTATTAGGCCAAATTATATGTGCTTTCTAAACTTTTAACCCAACATTTTATAATTTAATATAACTCATACATATTTTTCTATTTTCCAAAATAAACATTAATAATTTATATTAAACAAATTTCTCATCCCTATTTTACCCCCAGTAAAATTTTGACGATTTTACACCCGATAAAATTTTGATGATTTTACCCTTAGTAAAAATTCAAAAAAATATGTTTAATATTTCACAACTCAACATGTTTAGTGTGACCGAATGATTTATTTTTATTTGTTGGCTTCAAAATAGCTCAAAAACATAAACTCATTTTTTCGATCATTTTTAAGTAATTCACATAGATTTCCAAATGGATCATTCTCATTTCCATTTCCATTTTGGAAACCTACATTCTTTTCCAAATGATTTCATTTCTCCACTTTGGAAAAAACCATAACCATACCTAAATGTTTCCCATTTCTCTTTTCCTATTCATTCCATTCATTTTTATTCAAACATGCAATTCATTTCGGGTTTCAACGAGCTAGCAGAGAGACCGATTGAACATAGTAATTAGGGATCAAATAATTTATAATTAAGTTCTAGCTTTTCGCCTATTAATTATAAACTCATTTAGTCACGAATTCACCACTATATTATCGTGACTGAGCTATCCCTAATGACATACCATTATGAAAGCAACTACTCAATGCTCATCCAATGACCTTGTCAAAAATGTGTTACCCTCATAGGATATCCTTAATCTCTTTGAGATAATATCCGCTCTCCTAATATGATCATATTTTATCACATAGTAACCCTTACATCTTCTTTTATAAAAATCAATCATTATCAAATAGTGATCAAGTCATCCATCACAAAGACAAATGACCCGTGACCACGTTTACTTTTCATCAACCATGTAATGCCTATGAGAGGATATCATTTAACCTTGTCTCGGGTTATGAATTCCACTATTGTGAATGACGCTACATACTGCAAAAGTCGTACACCCAACACACCAACTTTCAGTTTCTTATCTATTTGAACTTAGGCTTTTGCTTACTTCAAAGTGTACAAGTCACGCATACATAATCTGTCATCTACTCAGGATTTAGGTATGTCACACTATGAACATCACAAGTGAATAAATCCATAAACGGATTCAGAATTTATTCTACTTGGGTCCAGTCTGATGTACTGTTAATCCAGGCAGTCACATCTATGTCTCTATCTTTTGAGTCATCTGCTCTGATGCCTAAGACAAGGCATCTCCTTAATTGGACTTGATAGATGACATATTAGTCTTTCAATCGGTTTGCTTATTTCCTATTAGACTAAGAACATGTTTAGGTTTGTCTACTAATACAAGTTGTCTTTTCGTATTATGATTTGTCCACGTAATATCGCTTAGTATTAGTTAAACATTAACAATCAATGAGCAACATTTACTTCTATTTTGCTTTGCATGCAAAACCATGTGAGGAAAATATACAAAGTATTAATGTAATTCATGAATAATTTTATTAACCAATCTGTTCGAAAAATTACAAGTGTACTTAGACGAAAATACTACACTTATGGCACTAGATCTAGCACATGACATCAGGAAATGGTTGGCTAGTTTCTTGTACTGGAAAGGAATGAGCAAAGATGTTCAACCTTGGGTCGCTGAGTGTGTGGTGTGTTAGAGGTGTAAAGTTGATAATGCAACCTCAATTAGAGTATTGCAACCTCTGTCCATACCTAACAAAGCTTGCATAGAAGTGAGTCTTGATTTTATTAAAGGATTGTTAGTTTCAAAGGGAAAAAGTTTCATATTGGTGGTAGTGGATGCATTGAACAATTATGGACACTTCCTAGGTCTTTTTCATCCTTACTCTGCCCTAATTATGGCTCAAGAATATTTGAATAATGTGTTTTAATTGTGTGGGGTGCCTGGATATATTGTTTCAGATAAGAAAACAATGTTTTAACACTTTTTTGGCATGAACTTTTAGGAAATTGGGGTATAAACTTAAGCTATCAACAACCTATCATCCCTAAACAGATGGTCAAATTGAGGTTCTCAACGGGTGTGTAGAAGGGTACTTGAGGTGCATGACTAGGGAGAGACTTGGGGATTGGTTTTGCTAGCTACCGCTAGCTGAATGGTAGTACAATACCTCTCATTATTCCTCTATTGTCACTACTTCTTATGAGGCCTTGTATAGCTAGCCTCCACCATTACATTCTCCTTACTTAGTAGAGTCTTCTTTGGTGGCCACAGTTGACAAAATTTTACCAACAAAGGGGAAAAATGTGAGAATGCTCAAATTTTATTTTCAATAGACCAAGAACAAGATGAAACATATGGTATATAAGAAGGCAGTGATAGGGATTTTTCTATGGGTGATAGGGTCTATATGAAAGTACAACCTTATAGACAACACACAGTTTGTAAAGGGGAAATCAAAAACTTAGGAGCAAGTATTTTGGTCCTTATCTAGTGGTGGACAAGGTTGGGAAGGTGGCATATCAATTATAGTTACGAGAGAGGTCTTAAGTGCACCCTACTTTTCATATGTCTCAACTAAAGAACCATTTAGATGATCAAATTTGCCAAGCTGACTTACTTATTGTTGGCTCTTACGGGGAAATGGTTAAGGAACTTTTAGTTGTATTTGACAGGAAGATGGGTAAGAAAGGCAATCGAGCTGTAACTAAAAACTAGGTAAGGTGGACAAACTTATTCCCTGAAGATTCGACCTAAGAAAACCTCTATGATTTGCAACAATAACTTCTTTCTTTCAATCCTTAAGGTCAATGATCTCTTTACAATGGGAGATATTGTTGTGAATGAATAAACTGTTATAAGGATACGATGTCGTATGGAATTTTGTGTATTTGTTTTTGTGATACGATGCATATTGTTGTTGTTTGTTGTAATGGTCATTAATAGATTATAGTTACTAGACTGTTATAAGTAAGCACCAATAGTTATGTGGAAGTTTCAAGCAATCAATTTAAGAATTCTTTTTCCCTTCTTCTTTCTTCTCCCTCTTCTTTTTCCCTTTTTTTTTTCTTTAAATTTAGTGTTAGTAATTAGGTATCACCGGAAACAATAGCCTTGCACCTTAATAGAAACACAATATAGTGAAAATAGAGAGCATCAATTGAAACTAACAAAGAAGCATTGCCTCAGCTTATAGATGATGTAATTAAAAAGTGGGATCTAACAAAATTATTTTTTTATTAATATCTAAGACATATGAAGAATCCTAAGTTATCGTTGAAGTCACCACTGTCCTTAGTAGTTTTCTCTTGCCAAATTAGGCACTAAAATAACTCTCTTCTTCCCCTATTTCTTGTTCTGCCTTTGGATTGTTCTAAAATAACCCCAAATCTCATGAACTTGGAACCCAAAATTTGAACCCTACTTTATCCGATCTTGAGCCTTTCTTTAAAAAAATTTGATGATGTGTTTCATGTTGCTTATATGTAAATTTTAAGTGTTAACTTTTTTAAAATCAAGATTAAATTCATATAAAGCATAAACATTGAAGACTAAATTTATTATTGTGCTAATTGTTGAACTATCATGTTATCTTTTGATCACCAAGTTAACGATATTTAATAGAATTGGACAAAAAATGACAAACAAAATTAGTTAAGTGATTGGTTTATAACTTTTTATAGTTAAAATGAAGATTAACAAAATTAGTCCCAATATATATAATTTGTTTTATTGTTTTTTTAAAATGAAGATTAAATTACTCATGAATAATATAAAATTTTTAATTACAGAATGACATTTCTGCAATTCTCTTAATTGAGTTGATGATGCGGTTGAGAGTGATATCAACTCAATAGAACATTTAATAAATAGTATAGATAGAAAATTTATTTTTTCACCATATTTTAGTATACGGATTAGTAATAAATTAATTTTAAATAGTAATTTTTAATCATCCACATGAATTGTTTTTGAAAAAGAGAAATTTTTTTGTTTATTTTAGAGAGGTTTTAATTTTTGAAATTTTTGATTAATCATTCTAATTTCAAATTTATATTTTTATAAATATTTTTTATTTTAGGTTTAAAAATAAACTTTTTCCATAGTAACCGAACTAAGCTTCCGTAAAGTTGTCTCACTTATAAATCCAAATGACTTTTTTAATGTACTTGTAATGCCCCCCAAAAGCTACGCTATACAATTTCTTAGAGGCGTCAGCCAAGTTTTTGGCTTGACTTGTCTTCCCCTCTGCCCTCTGTTTTCCAATTTTGTTTTTGGCTACATTTTTTTTTCTTAGTTTTCATTTTGTGTGTATATATATATATTTCCCTCCCTTTTTTCTTTTTGAAAAGGCATTAAAAATTGCAGATAGTAACTGTCACTAACAACTCCCTCCCTCCCTCCACGAACTTTCTTCTTCTTTTTGTTTTCCTGTTTTAAATGCGAATCCTCTCCTTCATTTTCCATTGCTTTTAAGTCTTTATAAGATCAAAGACAAAACGGCTGTTGCTCTGTTTTGTCTCTCTCCCTGGTTTTTGTTTGGTTTGTCTGAAAATATTCGAAACCAATTACCTAAACAAGTTTTCGGTCACCGGGATTTTCGAAAAATGAAATGGAACTTATTTTTGAGTATTGACTTCATTAAGGTGAGTCTTCCCCCCCCCCCTCCGTTTTGAAGAGAAAGCAACGTAACAACAACGACCGTTGCTTCTCTTTTTCGTCAACTAATTTTGTCGTGAATTTATGAGAGATTGATGATCATGGTCTTTATTGGATCTTCATTTTGTTCTTCTTCCATTTTTGTTTTGTTGAAAATATATTCTGTTTTATGTAACTTATTTTCGTAGTTAAAGTAGACATGATTTTCAGTGCTTTCTTCCTCATACTCTCAGGTCTCCATTAAGAAAACGAGGAAAATGAATGAACATTAACAGTAACTTGTTTTACACTCTGAGAAAAAAAAATACTGTGCAGGTTAGGTAAAGTAGATTATAATCATGGCACAAGTTGAAGTTTATGTTTTATATTAAAAGATTTTCTAGATAAACCAATGATCTACTTTTTATGTTTAATGGATATTAATAATATGAGGTTTTGCTAATAATCTGATGTGAGGTTTGGTTTTGTTTGGCAGGGCCTGGATTATAGGACTAGACTCAAAAGGTTTGAATTTATTACACTTGAAGAAACCGCCACATAACTTGAACGAATTCATGAATATCCGGCGACAAAGATTTGTAAGGTTTGTAGACAGTTCCAGTTTTGTTTGTTTGCTTTGTTTTCGTCGGTTTAACTTTAGAATTATTGACATATTCCAAGTATATAGTACAAATCCTAGCATGAACATATAAATAGTAGTCAACAATAAGGCCCTGTTTGGAAACTGTGGACCAATTTACATGGTTTGATCGTTGCCTTTTCTTGAATACTAAGAAATTACGACTAGTCTAACTTGTTTCAAATCCAGGTTCCAAGATTGGAATTCAGATGATGGATTGTTTCAAATGAAAGTTGGACAATCATTGAATGCATTTATGGAGCGCCTCCAAGGAGTGTTTGAGAAGGGTGTTGAAAGGATTAGAAGCTTGAAGAAATCAATAAGTTTCCGATCTTTGGGCAGTAATCCGGCAACTGAGAAGGCAAAGGCATTGGGTTCCAAGAAGAGAATTCTTAATCCACAGGGACAGTTTCTTCAGACATGGAACAAAATGTTCCTTTTATCATGTGCCATTGCTCTTGCTGTGGATCCCTTGTTCTTTTACATCCCTGTTGTCGATGGCCGTCGCAAATGCCTTAATTTGGATGACAGATTGGAAATTACAGCTACCGTGCTTCGAACATTCATAGATGCCTTTTATATACTTCACATGATCTTTCAGTTCCGCACTGCGTTTATCGCCCCGTCGTCCCGGGTATTTGGTAGGGGTGAGTTGATTGAGGATCTTTGGCCAATAGCGAAGAGATACTTGTCCAAGTATTTCATCATTGATGTTCTGGCAATTCTTCCACTCCCACAGGTATTTGATGCACCTAATTTATTTCCTTTAGCTTCAAGTTACACATCAAACTTGTTTCGAACAATATCATGATGGTTCTGTTGTTTTAACACTAATGTGTTTGTTTTGCTTAGGTGGTAATCTTAATTATAACTCCAACAATCAAAGGCTCGGTTTCATTGGTCACAAAGGACTTGTTGGAATTCATTATTTTCGCCCAGTATGTTCCGAGGATCATTCGAATCTTTCCTCTTTACAAAGAAGTTACAAGAACTTCTGGCATACTTGCAGAAACAGCATGGGCTGGAGCTGCTTTGAATCTCTTCCTCTATATGCTAGCCAGTCATGTAGTAGGAGCCTTTTGGTACTTGTTCTCAATAGAACGAGAAGACAGCTGCTGGCGCAATGCCATAGGCGAAGGTGAAGAAAGTGCATTGTACTGTGATAAACACATTACGACCATAAACACCACATTAGTGAACTTGCTGAATAGTTCATGCCCATTTATAAATCCTGATGACATAAAGGATTCCAAGGCCTTCAACTTCGGTATATTCATCGATGCACTTGACTCACGGGTGGTAGAAACTTGTGATTTTCCAAAAAAATTCTTTTACTGCTTTTGGTGGGGTTTGCGTAATTTAAGGTTTGTAAACAATGACCCTCTCTAGTTTAGTTCTTGAAAAGTTTGCTAACTTACAGGTTCTTTTCTTATTTTAGTTCTCTGGGTCAAAATCTCAAAACCAGCACTTTTGTGTGGGAAATACTCTTTGCTATCGTGATCTCCATTGCTGGACTGGTTCTGTTTTCACTGCTTATTGGGAATATGCAGGTGTTTTTTAATTCATCGTCATTGTTTTTATTTTTATTTTTATTTCATGTTGCTAACTCTTTCATACTACCTGAACATTACTTGTTCCGTTTTGCCAGAAATATCTGCAGTCGACTGGAGTCAGAGTCGAGGAAATGAGAGTGAAAAGGCAAGATGCAGAACAATGGATGTCCCATCGAATGCTACCTGAGAACCTGAGGGAACGTATTAGGAAGTATGAGCAGTATAAATGGCAAGAAACCAGAGGGGTTGAAGAAGAGACGTTGATTTCCAGCCTTCCTAAAGATCTCAAGAGGGATATAAAGAGGCATCTTTGCTTGGATCTTCTCAAGAGAGTGAGTGCGCTCCTAATAATTTCCATCTTATGAAATGAGCATGCATATTTACGTCAAAGATTATTAACCTATAGATTTTCCTTTTAGGTGCCAATGTTTGAAAAAATGGATGAGAGACTGTTAGATGCAATGTGTGATCATCTCAAGCCGGCGCTTTACACCGACAAGAGCTACATCGTCCGAGAAGGGGATCCAGTAGAAGAGATGCTGTTTATCATCCGAGGAAATCTAACAAGTACGACCACCAACGGTGGAAGAACCGGCTTCTTCAATGCAGTTCATCTCAAGGCTGGTGATTTTTGTGGAGATCAGCTTCTTACATGGGCCTTGGATCTCCAGTCCTCATCCAACCTACCTATCTCAACTAGAACCGTGCAGGCCTTAACTGAAGTTGAAGCCTTTGCTTTAATGGCTGATGACTTGAAGTTCGTTGCCTCCCAGTTCCGTCGTCTTCACAGCAAGCAGTTCCAGCACACTTTCAAGTAAGTCTAGAAGAAATACACTTCGCTTCCATAATTACCAATTCGAATACTTGCCTCAAGTAAACTTTATTTTCAGGTTCTACTCGGTGCAATGGCAGACTTGGGCAGCATCTTTTATACAAGCGGCATGGTGCCGGTACTTCAAGAGGAAGCTTATGAAACCCCTTCGTGAAGCAGAGGATAAGCTGCAGAATGCTTTGGCAAAAGAGTCCGGAACCTCGCCAAGTCTCGGAGCCACTCTTTATGCATCAAAGTTTGCTGCCAATGCATTGCGAACCTTGCGGAAAAATGGTTCGCAAAGCACCAGGCTGCCTCAAAGATTACCACCACTTCTTCCTCAAAAACCAGCCGAGCCTGATTTTACAGCTGAAGACAGCTGATTAACAGTTTTTATCATATAACGCATTATTCCAAACAGATATATGTATAGTTTTTTCCCCATTCCAAGTTTATTTCCTGAGGAAATTTAAGTTATTATGAAGTTTTCTATACTACATGGGTGATTTTAAATACAGAAACTGAAAAAAGAGCAACGAAGAAAGTATGATTTCACATTAACGTCATGTATGATCTTATTTGTCCACAACTAGGATTTGTTATTCACTAAGTACAATGTAAATTACTTAAAGAAATTTAAAGGATGATGGATTGAGCTAGATATAATTAATATCTTCCCTAGTGTGGCACAACACGATGGTATATCAAACGAAGTCAAGGGAAGAGCCTGCAAGAAGAAAACTCAAATCAATGTGGCCTTAAACGTTGAAAACACTGATGAATGAAAGATGGAAACAAAAAAAAGGAAGACATTGGTACTTGGAACAATAATCTTTGTCGCTGGTAATTGGCGGAAGAGAAACATCAACACCGCATTGGGTAGCAATTAAAGGTATCCGCGCAGTGAAGGAGTCAGATGTGCCAATATTTGCTAATGCATTAACAAGGCACTCGCAGATAGCCCGTCGGTCATCTTTGGTCTGTGCTTCGTAAGCAATAGTTTGAGCACCCAAACAACATGCCCGCGATGGAACATCTGCAGCACCGTTGCCAGACAGGAAGCTGAGGCATGGGAGTAATTCTATGGCAACTTCAGTGCAGGAAGGTGCAGCTGAAATTTCTTGGACAGTCAGGGCTGATAAAGTAAGCAAGAGGAGCATGGGTAGAAAGTTGAACGAGCGAGTCATGGTGGCCTATGAATTTATTCCCTGATGTAATTTTGGTGTTGTTTCAAGGACGGGGATCCCAACCTTAAAACATATATTATATATACCCTTTTAACTGCAGTTTGTTTGTTAGGGGAAGTAGTAGTGAATGTTGCAACGCGAGATTCATGATAATGGAAGTTTGGAAGTGATGCGTCTTCAGCTATTAGAATAATAGGAAAAGAGAATTCAAGTTGGAAAGGTGATTGGTGAATAGGACAGGCACTTAGCACTGTCATTTCTTCAGCCTTGAAATGCTTTTGTTCTGGCCAGCAACCTCAACCAAAATGATCAATTGCGCCTTAAAGTTTATGATAATAGAAGGGCCAAGTCTAAACGTAGGATCTGGAATCCTGCGAATCAACGTCTGAAATTAAACGTAAAAAATTATGAACAAGTAAGGGTAACATTTATTATTATTATTATAAATAAATGAATAAATAGAAGTGAAACGTAAAATGTTTAAACCAAAATTTCTTTGTTTTAGAAGTTTATGATTAGGTCTTCTTAATTGGTTTTAATTTAATTCTTAACTTTAATTTGTTTTATTATTGAATTTCATTTAAATTTATGAAAGTGAGTAATCTCATGTGTTAAAACAAGGTTGACTTTAAAAATCTATGAACTTTTTATTTTATTTCAATTAAAATTTAGTTTAATAATTTTAATGCATTTGAATAAACTTAATTTATTATCATCAATAGTTGTTTCATACTATCACTTTTTCTTTATATATAATTGTTTAATTATTATTATTATAATATATTTTTTCACACTTTAATATATAAGTTAAAATTATAGTGAAATGGTAAGAAGGTTAAAATATAATAATTGAAAATGAATATTCTTTTTAAGCAGGAATAATTTGTTGTTGGAAGTGAGAAAATACACCATTTCAATTGAAATATTTTTCAATCGGGAATAACATGTTTAAAAGTGAGAAAATTAAGTAACTTCAATGAAAAACATAAAGTTGGAAATTACTATAATTTTATAAAATAAATTAAAAATATTTTCTCGTGTTAATAGAAAAGTTAGAACTCCCATACCAATATATAAAAAGATTTGTACTGATGTTACGAGAGTGCCTACTGGCTGTTGTATCTGACTTTGCGTCAGTGTTGACATTTGTGCTAAATATCAAACAAATCACATAAAATCACATGTCAAAGCAGTAAAGAGGATTATCATATAAGTTTTGATTGGGGAATTTGGGTATCAAAGGACAATGCTATAAGTCTTGTGGGATAATAGCGATTTTGATTGGACAGGTAATTTATATGATCAAAAAAACACTTCAAGTGATATAGCAAAAGTAAAGTATATTGCAACAAAGAGTTGTTGGGCTCAATTGCTTTAGAGTGACATTGCTAGTGACCACTGTCTACTGTGATAATACTAGCGTCATTAATATTTCTAAGAACTCATTGATGAACTTGAGAATTAAACATATTGATATTAGTTGAAGTTTGTGTCTATACAAAACCAATTGACAGTTACAAAAATCTTAAATGCAGCCAAGTTTGTAACCTTGAAGAACTTTGTTGGTATCTACCACTTGGCAGGTAATTGGTGGCATCCAAACCCTGATTCCTAATGTTGTTTTATTTATTTTGAAGATAGAATATTTTTAGACCATAATCTCTGTATCTTTGGAGGATAGTTTTCAAAATTTTCTCTCCCTATCTTAGATAGTTCCCTTTTTGGGACAATATTACCCACGTCTTAGTCTCCACTTTTTCCATCACTTCACTAAGTTTTTTTGCAAGACCTAAAAGTTCAATCGTTTTTCTAAAGGTTTAATGTTTCTCTTTTGTCAACCAAGTTTCTTTCTTCATCTTCAAGCTTCTTCTTTGTTCTAATGGCTTGAGTCAAGTACACCTCACAAGATCAATTCGAAAGACAACATCATGAACTTTAAACGAATGAAGGAGTTAACCCAAACCCTAAAAATTCTGAAGGCATGACTCATGAGGGTGAATCACATGGAGAGTCGGTCATAGTGATGGACTCGGAGGCCACTACCAATGCCACTACTCTTGTGGCGGTTGTTCAAGGGACTCCCACAACCATTGTTCCTTATACCTCATCTAAGGATTTTGGGAGTATGAAAGCTACAAAGGAAGTGGGAGAAGCTACATCACAAGCCATAGATGTAGAAACCATATGAGTTAATCCTTCTACACAAACCCTACAAGTTGCCGCTAAGATTGATAATCTTCTCTCCAGTCTATATATGCCAGAGCATGTTTCTATGCCTAAGTAGAAGATTGATGTCCTGGTCAATGTCATCACAAGTTGATGTGCATTGAATCCACCAAAAATAATTTTTTTTGTACTTAAAAAGAATATATAAATAGTAGTATAGGAGTAGGGTCAATCTACAGGAATTGAGATATCTAAATTTATTTTTCCTTATAACCAGAATGCGTAGTAGGCAGTTATTGTGCCCACAACTCGTGTTGACCTATATGAAATAAAAGGGGATTAAATATGGAAAATAAACAAATAACATAAAATAATTAAAAAAACAAAATTAAACTAATAAACTGAATGGAAGATACTCTAGCTTCAGGCATGATTTAGGCTTCGACTTCAAGCTAATCTCAAACAATAATTTTTTTCCTCCAACCAATAAGTCGGTTATAGTGATCGAGAAATGCCTCAGACTACCAATCTTTTTGTGTGTAAATTAACTACGGGAACACTCGACAATTAACCCTTACAGAATGAACAGCTCTGAATTCGCGTCGACGATTGAGCCTTGATAGCCTTGCGAACTAGAAAGACTCGGCTAGAATCAACGACCTCAACAGTGCAAGCCATTTAAATTTGATCGTTATTTTCCTTGATGGATCTAACCTCTCACTCAATTAGTTGCATCAAGTTGATTGAATTTTTAAATATAGATGGTTAAATTTGTTAAATTATTTAGAATTAGGACCAAATTGATAAAATGTGTAAATATTGAGTACTAAATATACTATTATACCATTAAAAAAATGCCACATCATCGTTTCTGTTAAGAAATTAATGGAGGGTGACCAAAACAAAATCAATAATAACGTTAATGATTAAATTAAAATTTTTTATAACTGGATATTTGAATAGTTAATTGTATAGTTCACCCTTAAATTATTTACTAATTATATATAATTGACAAATACTTCGATGTAGCAAACTTCTAATTTTCTTGGCTAGTAAATTGGCCTAATATATTAAATTGGTTCTTAACTCTTTTTTTTCTTTGTTAGTAGTATCCTACAATTAGTTTTTGTCTCTTTTTACCAAAAGATAAACAAATCCAATAAAAACATATCTCATGTCATTGTTTTTAGTAAATTGAGATAAAATTGTTTGTTTAGGTGCTTCTTATAATTTTAAAAATTTCAAGGATGAATATGAAAATAAGGTATAATTCAAAAACAAATTTACAAATATTTTTTTTAATCTAGGAAACAACAACCAAAAGGTAAAAGTACAATAGAGGCTATTGTATACTTTACTTGAAAAATGAGTAAATTAATCCCTATACGATAGATAAAAAAACAAATTGTCCTTTTTATTAAAAAATTATCAATTTCTACTATTAAAACTTGGCGTGCTTGACAGAATAACTAGACAAATACATTGGCATGCTACATGTTCCTTTGCTGACATATAATGACCAGTTTTTAACCGTAAGAGTAGATAGAATTTTTAACAAAATGATCAGTTTACTCTTTGATCTAATATACAAAAACTAATTTATCCGATTTTTAAATAGATTGGACAAAATGCAATTCAAAAATTCATTTCTCAAATCTTTAATGCTACAGATAGCAAAAGATAATTTACACCTTCATTTTCCAGAGTAGGTTACGCACTTGACAGAAAATTGTGAGTCTTTGCTTTTCAATATAGTAAACATATTCTGGGGACTGTGGGAAGGGATAATTCATAATTGTGATGGATGGTCAAAATCAATAGTCAAAATTTACAGCTTCAATATAGAAAGAAACTTGATTTGAAGCTTATAGCTGCAGTGTAATATATTAAACTATTTTGGTAGATAAAAAAGGTGAATTTAACTATACCCTGGCACCCTGAAGATATGTTCCTCCCCACTCTCCTCATCAACTTTAACAATCCCTTTGCTCTTAGCAGTAGCAGTATTCTTCAGCGGAATTCCCCTTTTAATTTACGTTCCAAAGTGACCTCCACCACCCTGATCATGCCTTTCACTTGTGTTGGTTTTTCCAATTGTAGTAATTTCCATTCCTTTCCCAATGGGATGCTTCATGGACCTCACTGTAACCTTATTCTTCTTTCCTACGATGTGAGCTCCCAAGCCTTGTTTGTCATCCGATAAGTTGGTAGCCACTACTACTGCCCTTTTTGGGTTAACTTTTATCGTATTTGGCAACTTTGGGTAGTCACCATTCTTGCAATCAACTAGAGAAAAATCAATCTTTCCATAATTTTGTAAGTTTTGAATTCTACAACATCAGTGAGACCTAAATCTTTGCTTTCTCTTTTGACTTCAGGAAGGGCTGCCTCTGGTAGAATGCAGACGAATTTGGCCCCAGTATGCTTCGCAGCAGTGGCTAATGCTAATGTGGATGGTGATACACTGGATTTAACCTCCACTATCAGTTTAGATTTCATGCGTGCTGCTAAAGCTGATATGAACTCGTTGCTTCTAGGCTCTCGTGTTTTACACTGTAAAAAACGAAAGCAGATCGTCATTATTTATCATTATTTCTAAATAGAAAGACTTGAAAGCATTTTCTTTTCCCTAGTTGATTTTGCAGATCATTATTTATCAGCTGGTTTTCTGCCAAAACTAGCCAACAAGGCAATGGAAATAAGAAACTTTGCATTCATCATCCACCAAGCTGTTGGAGCTAAGTGCAACAAATAGCAAGGTTCAACAAAAAGCTTGCCGAGCAAGAATCGAGACTTGCGGCAGAAACAAAGAAGAAAAATGAAATAAATTTTAAGCAAAGCTAAAATAGAGAGTATATGGATGAAATCTTGATTGAATTCATTCATATTTTTTTTAAAATGGCATAAAGCCTATTTATACAAGCTTACAACTTGACAACTTAGTTGGAATACAACTAAGTTTCATCATTACATCCACTTAAAATAAATCACCACCTACTACACTAACAAACTTAGTTGGAATACAACTAAGTTACATCATTACATCCACTTAAAATAAATCACCACCTACTACACTAACAAACTTAGTTGGAATACAACTAAGTTACATCATTACATCCAAATAATAATAATAATAATAATAATAATAATAATAATAATAAAACATGTGATTGCTACATGCTAACCATTGCTTCAATACTCCTCCTTGGTTTGCATGGAGCAAACACCTAGCTTCCTTCTTAGACATTCGAACCTTGTGACATTAAGGGCTTTAGTCAAAATGTCTGCAAGTTGATCCTCAGAATTACAATGGATCAGCTTCACTTCCTGAGCTTGCTCCATTTCTCGAACAACATGCAACTTGATGCTGAAATGCTTTGTTCTTCCATGGAACACTGGATTTTTAGCAATTGCAACTGAAGATTGGTTGTCACAGAAGATCTCAGTAGCTTCCTTTTGATGCACTTTCAAATCAGCTAAGATTTTCCTTAGCCAAATGGCTTGGTTGACAGCACTTGCAGCTGCCACATATTCTGCTTCAGCAGTAGATTGAGCCACCAGACTTTGCTTCTTCGAGCTCCAGCAAAACATGGCTGAACCAAGGTTGAAAGCATACCCTGAGGTGCTTTTCATGTCATCTATCGAGCCAGCCCAGTCACTATCAGTGTAGCCAACCAGCTTCAGATTTCCTTCCTTGCTGTACTTTAAACCATAGCTCAAAGTGCCTTTGACATATCTAAGCACTCTCTTAGCAGCTTGTAAATGCTTTTTATTGCAACAATGCAAGAACCTTGAGAGCAATCCTACAGCATACATTATGTCTGGTCTAGTGGCAGTTAAATATAACAGACAACCAACTAGACTTCTGTAGGTTGTTTCACAAACCTTCTCAAAATCACCTTGGCTCGATAGTTTTTCTCCAACAGCAACAGGTGTTTTAGTTGCTTTACTGTTTTGCATGGAGAACTTGGTCAGAATCTTTGTGGCAAAGTTTCTCTGACTTAGAAATATCACATTTTGTGCTTGAGTCACCTCCATTCCAAGGAAATAAGACATTTCCCCTAGATCAGACATTTCAAATACTTCTTGCATCTTGGTCTTGAAATCGACCAGCACTGCTCGATCTCCTCCTGTCACCAGCAGGTCATCAACATATAGGGATACAATGAGCTGTGTTTGTGTCCCTTGCTTCTTGACATACAGTGTTGGCTCACTCTTGCTTCGATCGAATCCCAAATTAGTCAAGTAGCCATCGATTCTGCTGTACCAGACCCTTGGAGCCTGTTTTAAGCCATTTAGGGCCTTCTTCAGTTTGTAGACCATATGCTCTCTGCCAGCTATCTCAAACCCTTGTGGTTGTTCAACATAGATCTCTTCATCTAAGAAACCATTCAGAAAGGCTGATTTCACATCGAGTTGATGGATCTTCCACTCGAGCTGTGCTGCTAAGGCAATCAGTAATCTGATGGTGTCTAGCCTGGCCACTGGTGCAAAGGTCTCCAGGTAGTCCAGGCCATACCTCTGACTGAACCCCTTGACAACTAGCCTTGCTTTCAGTTTGTTCAAGGTACCATCAGCATTTTGCTTGGCTTTGTACACCCATTTCACCCCAATTATTTTCCTTTTGACTGGCCTTTCAACTAATTCCCAGGTCTGGTTCTTCTCAATCATGCTAATCTCCTCAGCCATTGCCTGCTTCCACTCTTGCTGAGCTTCAGCCTCTTCAAAATTGCTTGGTTCAGCTATGGCTACATGAGCTCTTTCATAAATCTCAGTCAATGGTCTTGTTCCTCTAACTGGTTCATCATCAATGTCCATTTCAGGAACATTTTGATCTGGCTCAGCTTGATCTGCTGCAAGTCCTTCTGAAACTTCCCCAGGTTCATGTTTTTCCCAGTTCCAACATGACTTTTCATCAAATACCACATCCCTACTGACTGACACTTTCTTTGTTGAAGGATCCAAGATCCTATAGCCCTTCTTAACAGTGCTGTAGCCCACCAAAATACCAGGTCGAGCCCTTTCAGACAATTTGTCCCTTTTTACAGCAGGTACATGAGCATAACAGATGCATCCAAAGACCTTCAGATGAGCCAGTGATGGCTTGAATCCAAACCAGGCTTCGAATGGAGTCTTCTGATCCAAGGCCTTGGTTGGAAGCCTATTTTGAATGTAGTTTGCAGTGTTAACTGCCTCTGCCCATAGTGCTTTAGGCAGATTCTTCTGAATCATCAAGCACCTGGCCATATCCATCAAACTCCTATTCTTCCTTTCACTTACACCATTTTGCTGAGGTGTATATGTGTTGGTAAGTTGATGTTTGATGCCTGCCTTATCACAGAAGGCTTGGAACTGAGCTGAGGTGTACTCAGTCCCATTATCAGACCTTATGGACTTCAGCTTGCAACCTGTTTCAGTCTCAGCAGCAGTCTTGAACTTCCAAAACACTGAGGCCGCCTCTGATTTCTGTTTTAGGAAGTAAAGCCAGCAATATCTTGAAAAATCATCAATGAACAGTATGAAGTACCTGTTTCCACTTAATGACTCAGTCCTCATAGGGCCACACACATCAGTGTGCACCAGTTGGAGTTTTTCAGAGGCTCTCCAGGCTTGATTCGAGGGAAATGGGAGTCTGGCCTGCTTTCCTAGCTGACACACTTCACACACATCATCATGATCCACTGAGTTGATGAAGTTTTCAGCCAAGTCCTCTCTGACCATTCGAGCCATCGATCTGAAGTTGGCATGTCCCAGTCTTTGATGCCAAAGCTTGGATTCATCTGATGTAACTGTGTAGGCAATGTTTGACTCCCTGGTCCAGTCAACTACAAAGCTCTTATTAGCCATAGGAACTGCCATCAGCTTGGATCCACTTGGATCATTGATTTGGCATTGGTTGTCTTTGAACACAACAGAATAACCTTTCTCCAGCAACTGAGCTATGCTGAGTAGGTTTCTGTCAATTTCAGGCACCAAAAGCACATTTGAAATCACTTTGGCACCTGTGGGGGTGCATATCAGCACATCACCCTTGCCTTCAGCTTGAATAAAATGTCCATTTCCTATCTTGACTTTAGTTCTGCAGCTTCTGTCTAAAGACTTGAAGATTGCAGCATCAGGTGTCATGTGGTTGGTGCATCCACTGTCTAGAAGCCAACCATATGAGAACCTTTCTTGAGCAGCTGAGCATAACATAGCAAAGACTTGCTCCTCTTGGTCACTATCCTCCTTAGCTACTCGAGCCTCAGCTTTCATCTGTTGAAACTGACTCTGCCTTGATTTGGCCTTGCTCTTGCAGACTCTCTCAACATGACCCTTCTTTTTACAATGCTGACATACAGCATCTGGATTGAACCAGCAGTTTTCTTTTGGATGACCAGCCCTTCTGCAGTGCTTGCAAGTCTGACCCTCTTTTCTTGCAACATCAGTCCTTGGCTTGTCTCTCCAGGCCTTCTTGCCTTTGTAGGCAGTGTTTGTTCTTGCCTGAAAGGCACCTTCTTGATGCTCCTCCAGTCTGCTTGCTCTTCTTTTCTCTTGAGCATATAAAGCATTGATCAACTCTGTCAGGGAGATGGTGTACAGGTCCCTTGAGTCCTCGAGAGATGAGATTTTTGCCTCATACCTCTCGGGCAGAGTTGCAATAACCTTCTCCACTATCCTAGCTTCCTTGAGCTGCTCTCCAAGGAGCCTAATGCTGTTAACCACAGCCATAATCCTGTCAGAGTACTGCTTGATAGTTTCTTCTTCCTTCATCTTCAAATTCTCGAAATCTCTCCTTAAGTTCAGCAACTGTTGCTGCCTTGTCCTCTCTGTCCCTTGAAACTCCTCTTGCAACTTGTCCCAGGCTTGTTTTGGTGATTCACAGGCCATAATCCTTGTGAAAATCACATCTGACACTGAGTTCTGGATGCAAGACATGGCTTTGTGCCTCTTGGTCCTCTCATCAGCATGCTGCCTGATTTGAGCTACTGTTGGATTGCCTCTAAGTGGCTCTGGTTCAACATCTGAGTTGACTACCTCCCACAGATCGAAAGCTTGTAGGTAGGTCTTCATTTTAACCACCCATATGTGGTAGCCTTCTCCATTGAAGACTTGAGGTGCAGCTGGTGAAAAGCTTGATGAAGCCATGAATTTGTATAACAGATCCCTTAAGAAATAGGCTCTTGATACCAATTGTTGGAGCTAAGTGCAACAAATAGCAAGGTTCAACAAAAAGCTTGCCGAGCAAGAATCGAGACTTGCGGCAGAAACAAAGAAGAAAAATGAAATAAATTTTAAGCAAAGCTAAAATAGAGAGTATATGGATGAAATCGTGATTGAATTCATTCATATTTTTTTTAAAATGGCATAAAGCCTATTTATACAAGCTTATAACTTGACAACTTAGTTGGAATACAACTAAGTTTCATCATTACATCCACTTAAAATAAATCACCACCTACTACACTAACAAACTTAGTTGGAATACAACTAAGTTACATCATTACATCCACTTAAAATAAATCACCACCTACTACACTAACAAACTTAGTTGGAATACAACTAAGTTACATCATTACATCCAAATAATAATAATAATAATAATAATAATAATAATAAAACATGTGATTGCTACATGCTAACCATTGCTTCAATACAAGCATCAACGAAATATTTCTATTAACATTCCAAATATGACTATAAAAAGGAAAAAAATGAAGAAGTTGCTTAATTACCAATTGGAGAGTCTCAAGATATGCTTTAGTAGCAGATGCTGCAGACCATTCCATTTGGACAAGAAAAAGGGTATTTGGCAAAGCACAAGATCAAGGAGAGGGAAATCTTTGTGTTCCAATATTCAACCCTTTTCTTTTTTTCGTTTTTTTCAACCTTTCCTTTAATCTTTTGTTTAAAATGAAGGAGGAGAGGAGGCAACTTGCGACGCAAAACAGTAGGGGGTTGGAGCCCTGTTTATAGGTAAACAAAGGCCTGCATGCAATATCGGAACTTGTCTTTCATTTTTATTATCAGCAAAAATCTAGGTTCCTGCTTTGACCACAGCCAACTTGTTTGATTTCTAGTTTGACAAAAATCAGTAATGAGTTTGGCTCTAGCTTTTGATTCTCACCATGTCCTAATGAGTTTGACTCTTGCTTTTGATTGTTGACTATGCCAAAAATTATGGGTTTACATTTTTAGAATGGCATAACAGAAACTAAAGTGGTTTGACATGCATGCCACTTGTATCTTCAAACCATCCAAAATAGTTTATTCCTAAATTTTTACTAAGAAATTGAACTCAAAATTTATTTTATTTTATAAAAAATAGTTTTTGCTCACGCACAAAAAGTTTATTTATTTAAATATGTATAAATACATATAAATTAATTTGTTTTCAAATTTATATTTAAGCCTTTACAAACAATAAAGTAGAGTACTTCGTTTTGTTTTTTTAGAACCAAATATGTACTATAGTAAATAAATGAAAAAGGGTTAAATATCTATTTAACTCTTTCTTGGCACCTCCTCCAAATTCATAAATATTTATGATTTTTTTTCTCAACTGTTTTCAATTTTATTTTATAACAAAATCATATTTATAACTATATATATAAGTAATATAAAGTTGCAATTTTAAAAAATAATCTAATGTGACATAATTTAAATGTTGTTATTTGTCGCATGAAAATTGAATAGTAATATAATTTTGCATTTAAATGCTTAAAATTAACTTAATCAAACACTAAATTTCCGTTTGAATAATCATATACATGAGTTCCTTATGACTATGCTGTGTAAAAAAATTACCAAGTATAACATTAATTTTAAATTTAAACATTCCCATTGATTTTGCTTGGTGTCAAGGCTTAATAATTGTTAACTTTGGGCGAACAATTCCATTGTCTTAATAGATGTTTATGGGTGTCAATGCTTAATTTCATTATATGGCTTCTTCTTTAGACCAGGAAACCAAAAATGTGAGATTTAAAGAGAGAGAGATGGTGATGCGGATGTTGACATGGTTGTGGATTTGGACTCGCAACCAAAGGTTTCATGGAGACAGATGTTAATTGGGATAGGGGTTTCGGAACAAGAAGAAGGATCTCGATCATCTGAAGTCGAATGTACTGAAGATTTTGAATTCCTAGAAGGCGATGTTCAAAAAAACTATTATAGAGTTTTCGGATCGCATACAACAGATCTTGTTCAAGGATATGGAACAATGGTGGTTTTGAAGCTGTTAGGCTGAAATATTGGTTATGTCGCCTTGTATAATCGAATCAGTAGTTTATGGCGCCCATCAAAACCATTCCATTTGATGGATATTGAGAATGGTCACTACCTGGCCAAACTTTAGTGTGTCGCCCTTTCGCAAGGACCTTGGATCATATATGGCCAATACCTCATTATTCAGCATTGGACAAAATCTTTTAATCCCAAGAAACCTTACCCGAGTATGGTGTTGGTGTGGATCAAGCTGTCGGGCCCCCCCGAGATTTATGCATAAAAGAAGAATTTTGGAAACAGTTGGAGGGTTGGTGGATAAAGTGGTCAAATTTGACTTCAATAAAAATAGCAAAACCAGGGGTCGATTTGCGAGAATGGTCGTCTTCGTTGATCTTGACAAACCCTTGGTTTCTCAAGTGCTGGTAAATGGAGAACTACAACGGATTGAATATGAGGCTCTACCTACCATTTTCTTTTCGTGTGGAAAATATGGACATCTAAAAGAGTTGTGTCCATCGCCAGTGTCTGATAAAGGAAATGAGACCGGAAAAATAAGTGGTAATTTAGAGTTACCGAAATCGACGACTGAGGGTGAGGGGCCGACGTTCAGACCGTGGATGGTGGTGGAGCGAAAATCTCGACAACGACTGAAGGATCTGAGAAATCAGAGGGAGGGAGATACAGAAAATGAATTTTTGGGATCAAGATTTGCGGCATTGAAGGGATTAGAGAATTTGGAATTAAGGAAATAAGAAAGGGATGAGAGGATTTCGGTGGGTGTAAGTGAAAAATTAAAAGATAATGGAAAAATAGCTACGCGAATTTCGGGGAAAAGCATGGAAGGTTTTAAGAATGGTATAGTTGGTAATTTGAGGGACTCAATAATGATTTGGGTAATGGTTTTTTTTGAAGCGGGCTCCAGGCCTAAAGGGGATTTTAGGAAAATAAAGGAAATTATAGGTCATAACAAGGTTGGAGGAGGTCCTGGTTCTCTCACAAATGGTGCAGGTCGCAAGTCCAAATTTGGGGAGATTCGGTTTAAATGGGTCAACGAGTTTGGGCCGAAAACTCAAAAAGAAACAGATCTGGGCTTGAGGTCTGTTGGGTAACTGGCTTAGACGTTAGCCAAGTGGCAGACCAAACGTAATAGGCCAAGTAAATTTGTGGTTGGGCCTTCCTCTGCTGGGTTACCTTCGGCCGAAAAACTAGGTGAAAAGACTGTTGGTTTTCATTCTGGGCCACATTCGCAGCATAATGTATCCAAATTGCCAGTGGCCGATTTCGGGGTTGATAAAAAATTAGAAAATTCACTTAGTGACCCTTCAAAGTTTTCCAATTCTTGAAATAACCCTAACATGATGATTACTCATTTCAATCCCACATTTGAAGAATCAGAATGAGTGATGGTGGTTTTAGATGGAAATGTTTTAGATCTTAGGAAGCACTCGGCTGTAGTTTTTAAGAAAGATTCTAATTCTAAGAAAGGTCAAGTTTAGGGGATCGGAGGAGATGATGGGGTTGGAAAGGTAGTGTTTATTCTTAAAGCGCGGGATTTAAACGACAAAGGTGGAACAAGTTGAAACGGTAGAAAGCTTAATCAGACCATTCAAAACCATAAAGATAGTTTTAAATTGACTTGTACTACTGATGTTCCGTTGTCTGACTCTATGAGTTCCTTAGTTGAGTTAATTAACACCCACATTGACGCTTCGGAAGAAATGTAAAAACTAGAGTTTTGGGGCTCTAAGATGTAAGGTGGCTTCTTTTCTCATCTATTTTATATATGAATTTGATAGTTTTTCTTAGAATTGCCAGGGTTGTGCTAGTCTGAATTTTCCTAGAGTTTTTTGTGCATAAAATAGAGAGCATAATCTCGATGTTGTGAGTTTGTTGGAGATGAGGGTAAGCGATTTCAAAGTTGATAAAATTATTTCAAGTTTGTGTTTTCAGTTTTCTCATAGGGTGGAGGCTATTGGATTCTTTGGAGGCATTTAGATTGGTTGGAAAGACTCAATTTTTGTTGAAATTATTTGTAGTAATCCCCAATTCATTTCTATTCATGTTCTTAAGGTTAATTATGTTTTGCCTGTTCACATTGCTTTTGTGTATGAAAGCCCATATAGACAAAAAAAGAGGAAGCTTTGGAAAGATCTATCAACTGTTATTCTGACAGGTAACACCCATTGGTTAGCTGTTGGCAATTTTAATGCTTTACTTTCTTTTAGTGACAAAAAAGGATGGCGTACAGTTCGGAAAGGTTGTCATCTTTTTAATGATTTTCTTGAGATGTTTAATTTTCAGGTTATAGGGTTTAGAGGCCACCCTTTTACTTGGCAGTTAGGTAGACTGTTTGAAAGACTTGATAGGGTAATTGGTAATGATGTTTGGTTGTGTTCATTCTTGAACTGCTTCGTCACTCATTTGTCGAGAATTAAGTTGGATCATAGACCCCTGTTGCTTTTTCTTAAGCCTAATGTTACCTTACCTAAAGGCCGCCCGTTTAGGTTCTTCACTGGTTGGGTTGAACATCCTAAATTTTCGGCCTTTGTTAAGGAGAAATGGTGCTTTAAAGGTAACATGGCTAATTCTCTAAATTTCTTTACTAATGACATTAAAGATTGGAATCGTTCTGTGTATGGTTATATTGTGATGCACAAGAGAAATTTGATGCATAAATTATCTAATGTTCAAAGAGCTTTAGAAAATTATGACTCTGTGCATTTAAGTAATATGAAAAATCAGATAAGGGAGGAATCAGAATGTGTCCTCCATAATTGGTTACAATTTGGAGATCGAAACACTAAATTTTTTCACTCCTGTACGATTCAAAGAATAAATTATAACAAAATTTCTACTTTGAAGAATGAGGAGGGTGATTGGATTTTTGAGGATGAGAGGCTCCAGCCTAAGGTAATTAGGTTTTTTCAGAAATTGCATGGTGAGCTTCCGGATTCCATGAAAACTTTACCTACTAATTCTTTCCCTAAACTTGATTAGAATGATGAATTATTCCTTAGAAAAAAAGTTTTGAATGAAGAGATAAAGGCCGCCATATTTGACATGGCTCCATTAAAAGTGCCTGGAAGTGATGGATATCACGCACTCTTTTTTCCAAGTCAATGGGAGCTAATTGGTGGTGTAATTTGTGATTGGGTAAAGAAAATTTTTGATGGGCAGGTCATTGATAGAGAGCTTAATAATACTTTGCTTGTGTTTTTTCCTAAGGTTCATAACCCTGAAAGCTTTACTCAATTTTGTCCAATAAGTCTTTGTTCAGTTCTTTACAAATTGTTCATGAAGATTATTGCGAATAGATTTAAGGTGGTCTTTCCCAGAATTATTGAACTAGAATAGGCTAGCTTTATTGTTGGAAGGAATATCACTAACAACATCACGTTGACTCAAGAAGTTATCCACTCAATGTGAAGCAAACACAAAAAAATGGATGGCTATTAAGATTGATTTATAGAAAACTTATGAAAGGGTTAATTGGAAATTCATTGACGCCTCTCTCCAATCGACTTCCATTCCAGATTTCTTCAATAATGTAATTATGTCTACCATCATAAGCTTTACTATGCAGATCCTCTAGAATGTGGTACCGACTCAAAAGTTCAGTCTAGTAAGGGGCATCCGACAGGGATGTCCTCTGTCTCATTATCCTTTTGTTCTCTGCATGGAATGATTGAGTCAAAGTATTAATTCTTCTATAAACTGTGGTAGCTAGCCTCCTATTCGATTATCCAGGTTAGGCCCGTCACTTTTTCATTTTTTTTTGCTGACGATCTTTTTATCTTTGGAAAAGCAAATGAACACCAAGCCATATTGACCAAGGACAGATACCTTTTGTGTCTTTTCTGGGCACCGGGTGAATGCTCACAAGAGGAATATTTTTTTCCCAAAAGACTGGATGACGATTTGGCAAGGCGTCTGTGTGACATGCTTGGGTTTCGCATCTTTCATGAAAGGGTTACCAA
Source organism: Gossypium hirsutum (assembly GCF_007990345.1). Taxonomy (NCBI): domain Eukaryota; kingdom Viridiplantae; phylum Streptophyta; class Magnoliopsida; order Malvales; family Malvaceae; genus Gossypium; species Gossypium hirsutum. The sequence goes on along the minus strand of NC_053443.1, from coordinate 23,011,299 downwards.
TAACTTTCTGAAGTTCATGGTGGAAAACTTTAAATCTAGGTTACAAAGGTGGGATGTGAGGCAATTATCTCTAGTGGGCAAAGTTACCTTAGCTTAATCGATCCTTCTTACAATACCTAGTTACTTCATGCAGTCCTTGAGAATACCGCAAGGTATATGTGATGAAATTGAGAGTATTGTTGTTCATCAATTTATATGGGGCTCGACTAGAGGGAACAAAAATATGAAACTTGTTAGTTGGAACTTGGTGTGTCAGCCAAAGACTTGTGGAGGGCTTGGGTTTCGACAGTTGAATCTGTCGAGTTTTGAGGCTTTGTGGGTTCGTGTGCTATGTGTAATATGGGATTATGAATGTCATTCCCCTCAGTATTGTTCGTATTAATTGTTCCTTTCTCTAGAGAGCTTTATCTAAAGTTTGGCCTTTCCTTAGAGAAAACATTTACTGGTAAGTTGGAGATGGCAATTCCATTATGTGTTGGAGGGACAGTTGGATTCCGGAGATCGACCCACTAATTAACCTTATCCTAGAAAATGCTAACATTTCCACAGATTGTTGTTTAAGGGAGATGATTACATATGAAGAAACATGGAATCTAGAACTTTTTCGGGTTTGGCTTTCCAAAGATTTAACTAGACGAATTACTAGTATTCTTCCTCCAGATTCTATAATAGGGTCTGGCAGAATTGCTTGGTTGGGAACCTCTTCAAGGTGTTTCTCTATTAAGAGTGCTTATCATAAGATTAATGAGAGTTCATGGAATCCTAGGGAAGAAGCTTGGAATTTGCCATGGAAGGTTAAGGGACCATAAAGGGTGCGAGTTTTTCTTGGCTGGCTCTTAAACTGTGATTGCTTACTCAAGTTGAACGGCTAAGGCGTGGTGTGGGTAGTGACGCAAGATGTCTAATTTGTGGCCATGAAGTAGAGGACGTATTACATGTTTTAAGGGATTGTGATATAGCAAAGAAGGTATGGAACCGAATAATCCCTCCCCATAAACTAACTTTTTTCTTTTTAGGTAATTTGTAGGATTGGATTGAGCCTAACTTGGAAAATCGGCTCAACATAGTTTGGAGGAATGTTGATTGGTCATGTTTCTTTGGCCTAGTTGGTTGGCGGATATGGAAGAACAGGAATATTTGCACCTTTAATGGGGTCCCATGGAGTGTAAAAGGGATTGTCAAAGTTTCGCACAATTGGGCTAATCAATGCATTACAGCTTACAGGGGAGGCATTGCTGTGAGACATACCTCAAGAGCAAATATGGTGGAAACAAAATGGTGGATCCGCATAAGATCTGATGGAGTTGTTAAAACCAACATAGGTTGCGCTGTGGTAGGTGACGTATTGAGAAATCATAATGGAGATTAGATACTTGGCTACAATAGCAATTGGGGAAATGTTTTGTTTTTGAAGCTGAATTGTGAGGCATACTCGATAGTATGACACTGTGCAGACAAACAATATGGAAGTCATTGGGAATTTCAAGGAATCCCTATCGAAAGGATCAAATTCTGCATTAATAAGGAAGTTTGGTCAATTGAATATGTTCTTAGAGATGAAAACATGGAAGCTGATAGTATCACCAAGCTGACTTTTGGTAGGGATGAGGGTTTATAGTTATATGAGACCTCTTCTTTGGTGTTTTACTAGTATTTTGTAATGTTCTACTTTATTTTCATAAAAAAACCATAATTGAGAATAATATCAAATCATTTTATTTTATTTTAAATATTAAAATTCCTATGTTATAATTTAGATTATCATCTTTCTAAAAAATAAATATTTATATTATTTTTAATTTTTCAATAATAAATTCTATAAAATGTTACAAATTTTATACCTAATTTCAATAATTTAATATAATATTTTTTATTTAATACACACAACTAATCTGTGATTTGCATGGAGAAAAAAAACTAATTTTGAAATATGACAAAAATTACTATATTATTGCTTGAAACTAAAAAAATTATAAAAATATAATATAAGAAATTTCTTTAAAAAATTATAATAAAATTTAAACCTACCGGACAAAACCTAGAAATGGAAAAACTGAGTGTTTGGAATCCAATAATTTATTCTAAACACCATGGACAATTTTACAATTTTTTTAAAAAAGAAGTATTGTTGTCGAGAAAGCTTGCTGAGCCAATGTTAACATTGCCATAATTAGTTATTAAAACTAAACTTTATGACAAAATGAATTCATATTGTACATTGGTTTACAATTGTTTTAATTTGTTTCAAAAGTAATGTTGTAGCATTTAGTTGACATAATTTTTAAATATAGTATAATATAAAAATTTAGTAAAGATTGAGATAGATATTGTTTATGCAGTGCGGATAAAAATTTTATCTTTGCGGAGCCTTATTTCGAGTTTATTAAACAATTTTCACAATACTCCCAATGTTTTAAGCCTTAACTACCCAATAACATAAGGTAAATGTAGCTCACTAATGCAAAAATTTTTACACTCACTCTCGCAAAATATCCTCAGATGCAAGTGAATGAAACTCTCCAATAAAACCTAGGATATCAAAGATAAAATACTCAGTAAAAATGTCCCAAAATAGGTAGAATAAAGCTCTCACAACTAATGCCAAAGTATGTAAGTCAACATTCTTTATATATGCAATACAAGTGACATTTAAACATGGATAACACTATCTTACCAACTTGTATTTAAACTTTGAATGATCAGCTGATAATCCTTATTTACAAACATGACAAGCCTCTTGTAAATTCTCTCATTGGTTGGCCGCATAGCTCTTTCCCACAGATAAGAGAGTTGTTGTGAAATTCGAATTGTAAAAATAGTCTCCTTCTTATCAAGGACTTTGTGAAATTTATCTAGTTCCACTTTTATAATTAATCCTTATATTTACCATCCATTTTCAAATACAAAACTATTAAATACAAGTATACAAGTCAAAATTGTCAATCTAACAAGCCATGTATAATATGAACATCGAAAAGGTACATTGAATGGCCAAGAAGTTATTGTTTATCATAAAAGAGGTACATTGTAAAGGTAATTCAAATGTTTAATATTGATAAAGCTAAAATGGGGAGCAAGCCAATTGTTATGTAGTTCAAATTGAGTGTTAAATAAGACTGAAGAAAGTTCCTTATTCTTCAATCGTAGGTAGTTTGATGTATGTAATGGTATGCACGAGATTCAACTTTGCCTATTCTATTGGTACAATTGATTGGTTTGTTTCTAATCTAAGCAAAGAACATTGAAATGCGATGAAGTGGATTATGATATTGTACCACCTCTTACTCAATCCGATCGCCAGATTTGAGCTACTGAGTGCTACAATTAAAGTCAAACTAGAACACATTCAATTCACATCGATTATTTTAAATAAACATGGAATTTTCTCATGATTACTTAATTAACATTCAATTTAAACATGGATCATACAATCATAATAAATTCAATGCATATTCACCAAATATAGTTTTGGTCGGGCCTTATACTATCTTATGCATACTCTAATATCAACCTAGAATTTAACTAGGACTAATTTGCAACATTTCCAAAATTACAGATCAATTATATCATAAATAAATACTTCAAATAATCGATCATGTCATAAACATTCAAATATTATGATATACAATTAAATTCGAGTCTTAATCGAGCTTATGAAAGCTCTTAAGTTGACTCAAACACAATACGGATCAAATGGAAACATTTTCAAACTATAAGGGCATTCATGCAAAATAGGGGACACAAGACTGTGTGCTCGGGTCGTGTAACTCACTGAGATTATGTGGATCAAATTGTAAAATTTCATCAAAAGTTACATGACTGTTTGGCTAGGCCCTTCATATCAAATTACCATGGGTCATTCATTTACCAAAAACACATTCACCATGTTACTAAATTGTACATTTGTATACATCTTGTCATAACATCAAAATCATCATCATCAATATACCAAACTTATAAACATTCAAGACAAGATAAGTACAAGCCCAACTCTATATACATGCCACATAATTTGGTCTAGAAACAATTAAAACTCTTCCGAAACAGAAGTTGGATAGTGTGAGCTATTAATAAGCTATAAAAGTAACATATTTTAATCTCATTCTTAATGCATTTTTGGATGATTTATTATGCAAATTAGTGAATTTGATGCTCCTAATCCTTTCAATTCATGTTTCTATACTTAGGAAAGCATTTGGGAGTGAAATGAGCAAAAAAAATAGCCAAAATCAGACAAAAAGAGCTGTTTTCAGGATCCACATGAGCTGGGCATTTCCACACGAGCTAGCCACATGCCCATGTGCCAGCCTGTGTCGATTTCACACTCTGCTTCCCAAATATGCGAAAAAGCCCAATTTTTAGGCTTTCTGAGCATTCTAAAGACTATAAATACCAATTAGAAGAATAGAGAAGGAAGCCATTAGAGAAGGTCGAAGAAAACACTCGAAGAACACCATCGGAGCCAACTCGGAAGTGGATCTCCATCAAGATTGAAGATCTCCTTTTAATTTTTTTTGAAGTTTTATTGAGTTTTTTCATGTCTTGTTGTTTTTCTGACTTTGAGATGTTTTTATTCAGGATTATAAACTAATCCCCTAGATACCTAAGGGAGATGAAACCTATGAGAATCTTATTATTTAATTTTTGTTTTACACGATAAATATTTGATCCTTGTTCTCAATTATGTATGCTTATTTCTTGTTTTAATATTTCTGGGATATTAATTCATGTTTAATTTGTTTAATTCAGTGGAGCAAAATCCATTGTTTAATAGTAGATCTAGCATAATTGAGTGGAGTTGAATACAATCATAGAAATAGAACGACATAAATCTACCAGATTAGAGTCAAATCTAACAGGGGAATCCATAAATCGAGTTAATGCGACTATAGGAGTTTTAATTAGAAAGAGATTTCAATTAATCAACCTAGAATCAATTGTCCTTACTTTCGAAAGAGATATTAACATAATTTAGGGATTTCTACGGAGGAAGTAACAAGTGAATAAATCGTTTAATTCAGATTCATAATAATAGGTAAAGTCTAGATTGATTCTTTCCTGGGTATTGTCTATCTCATTGGTTATCTTTGATTATTTTCCTATTTCACTCTCTATTGCATTCTTAGTTAAATTAGTTTAGTAATTTTAGATTAGAACACAATCACTCCAATTTGTTGGCTAAATAATAAGAAGACGATAATTACTAGTACTTTTAGCCCTCGTGGATACGATATTCTCTACTCACCATAGCTATACTATTGTTCGATAGGTGCACTTGCCTTAGTTGTATTTATAGTTAGTTTAGTGACCATCAGCTATTGAGTGATCTGATCCGCCAAATTTCGCAAACGTCAACTACAGGACAGAAAACGAACAAAGTAAGCATTTCAAATTCTTAGTAAGTTCATAAGATTTAAAATAGTAAACTTACCACAATTCATAATTAAACATATTGAAATAATTAATTAAACTCAACTACTTGTTACAACGTTTCACATTATCAAGGTGAGTTCATCAATTATTCCAATCATGTATCAATCCAACATTTACTTGTTATGTCGATCTAGTATCGTACAACGGAGTCGTAAAAAAAACTATTAATATGATTCCATTCGCATAATGTACACATCCATTTAGAACGCATGTTATCATTAACCTGATATAGCATTCCACGGTAATAAGGTAAATCTTTCCCTTTTTCTATTAATCAATAGCCTGATGAACATTAGTAATTTAATTCGGATACCTAGGTAATTACACTTCACCAAGGAACGCCTCAATGCTGAACAAAAACACCACAAATGCAAAAAGGCATCGAAATGCTTACGGAGGCACTAAAGAGAAATCAAGGGAACAAAGTGCAATCAGTGACACTGAAGTGCAATCAGGGGCACAAAAGTGCAATCAGGAAACCATAATGCAACAAGGGATAACGTAGTGCAAATAGAAGCATGCATATGCTATCAGGAGCACTGTAGTGCTAACAAGAGTACGAAAGTACTATCAGGAGCACCATAGTGCTAACAGGAGTAGGAAAGTACTGTTAGGAGCACCGTGGTGCTATCAAGGGTATGAAAGTACTTTTAGGAACACCGTAATGCTATCAGGAGCACAAAAGTACTGTCAGGAGCACCTATTCAAGATTCAGTACATTCATGTTATCACAACACTTCCAATAACTAAAGCATGTATCAAATTCATCTCAATATCGTCCAATACTCTACACAGTGTTTAATTATCCTATACACATATAAATATCTTTCATTTAAGTCTCTATCTCAATAATTAGTCAAATTCACACCAATATGATTCGATTAATCATAACCAACTATCAATTCATATATCAACATTTCTTACAAATTAATCTATTCGTATAAAAATTTACATCCTTTCGATGTAACGCATCTTCCCATATTTATCCTACATTTCAAATCTTATCGAATTAATCCATTTGGTACGGAGACAATATATATACCTAACAATTCGATCTAAAAAGCAAATCAGAATATTAAAACTATGTTATGAATTTAAAAATTAAGTTTCATATGAACTTACCTGACAAAAAAAAGCAACAGATAAAGCGTCAAAGACTATTCAATATTTTTTCCTTTTTCCACGTATATCCTCTGATTGTTGAAAATCTCGATCTAGAGCATAATTTAATTCAATTATCAATTACAACCCTCATTTAACAACATACTAAAGTTATATGACAGTTTAATTTCATCTATCGAATAATCCCTCAAGTTTTGCATTTTATTCAATTTATTCCTTAAAATCGAAATATCTTTCAAATTCAAGCTTTATTTTACAATCCAATTTCAATTCCATCCCTATATATCCCTCTAAATACATAAATTTCATATCAAACTTTACATTATTACATTTTAGTCCCTACACTCAAAACTAACCAAAAATTACTTTACAAATTAGTCATTGAACACATATAAGCTTATAATCAAGCTATTAAACATCATAAGCTTCCAATTTCATCAATGAAAACTTTGAAGACGGAGGTACAAATTAACTAGACCTAGTTGTAACAATCTCAAAAATATAAAATTTACGAAAAACAGATACTCGGGAGACTTACATGCAAGAGAATAGTAAGCTTCAATGGAACAACAATGGCTTCCCCTCCTTTTTGTTTGAAAATTCGGTGAAGGTGGAGAACATAAAGATGATGCTAGTTTTAAGTTTCTTTTAACTTTTATTATTTTTAGTATAAAACTAAATTAACATTATACTTAGCATAATTTACAAACCAACCATTTACCTACCGTCCATCAAACTCTAAAAGTGGATAATTGACACTTAAATACTTCCTATTTAACCATTTTTAGCCCTTTTTAACTAATAACAACCAATACTAATTAACTTTAGTAGTTTTTTTATGATTTAGTCCTTTTTTCTTAATTAACTATCAAATCATCAAATTTTCTGGACCAAACTTCAATCCAATTATACAATAACTCCATAAATATCTTATAAAAATATTTACGAGGTCGGTTTATGAAAACGAGGTCCCGATACTATATTTTCCAAAATCACTAACTTTCGGTACAAACCACTTATACTTTGACTAACTGGCCAATTAATAAAGTCTTTCAAATCAAAATTCACAATAACACTATATTTAACTCATAAATATTTAATAATAATATTTACGAACTCACTAGTTAAAATTGTGGTCCCGAAACCACTGTTTTCGACACCACAAAAAAACGGGTTGCTATAGATATATTTCCAAGGCACCTCCAACTTGAAACTTTGTTTCGACAATGAGAAACTTGTTCTAGTTGGTTATATATATTCATATATGGTAGAAGATTAAGGTTTTCAAAACTTGATTGATGGTCGAACTAGTTAGGCTATTAGTTTTCGGTCAAATTAGTTTAATCGGTTTGTCCAGTTCAATTGAATAAATTATTAAAAAATAATATTAAAAATAGAGAAAAACTAGTTTAACTGGTCTGACCTATCAATTTAACTAGTTCGATTGATTGGTTCAATTGGCTTATCGGTTAGCTGGTCTAACCCCTTATTCTAGACCAGGGCCCTAACCGATTCATGGCTTGATCGACTGGTCCAGTCTAATTTTGAAAATAGTGTCGAAGACATTGACTCGAGAAAATCTACTTTGGGTTACCTCATCACTTTTCCAAGGAGAGCTGTAGCTTGACAATTTAGATTACATAAATGTGTTGCTTTGTCCACTACCAATCACAGCGTGAAAGAAGTTGCTTTAGATGGAGAAATTTATGTTGGAACTCGACTTTACTCAAGATAAGTATATCTTACTTTGTGATATTCAAAGTGCTATTCATCTTGGTAAGAATTTGACTTTCTATGTTCGATTTAAACATATTAATATGAAATATCATAGGATACAAGAAACTAAATTTTTAAAATTTGTTATGATAATGGTTGAGATATATCTACCAAAAACTTATTAGTTAAGAAAGTCTGAAATTGTTTCTTAATCATCGGTTTGTCTAACACGTCTTAAAGGAAAATTTTTAAGGTTGTGGGTCTCAGTGAGAAAACCACTTAGTTTCATAGATTAAAATATAGTAAAATTAAACATAGTACTTTTAAAAAGTTTTCTATTCCTTTTGTAAAATAAAACTTGCATGTTATCTTTTATTGTTCATATTTTCACAATTAATTTACTGTTGTGAGTTACTTGTTATTTCTAATGATACCGATGAAAATGATAAAAGGAAAAGATTCTAAGATTATGAATATAAAAAATAAAGTATTATATATATATGGAGTAGTAGTTTAAAATTTTTGTAAATATAAATTCAAATTATGTAATTTTATCTCCACTCTCAAAATTAAAACAACATAAAAGAAAAAAAAATCTTAGCTACATACTATAAATACAAACTGAACCCTATTAATTAATTTCATTAATATGCAGCAATCCTTTCAAGAAAAAATAAAATAATATGCAGTAATATTGAAAATTAAATAATCTCGTGACTCAACGAGACAACAGTTCTCATCCTACCATTACTTAACAAATATCATTAATGCTTGAAGTTCATAAAATTTAGCGGTCTATGGTGAAGAGTTGAGGTTGGATTATGTTTAGCCTCTTATCATGCGTGGTGGTTCTCTAAACTAGGCAAGTCCCCTAGTCATTACGGCGTCCTTGATGATCTGGAGTGATTCCACGATATCATCACATAGCTGGTGAGGGTTGGGTATGGTTCCTTCATCCACTGACAGAACAATGGTCATCTTGTCGATGTAACTCTGGAAGTTTATCATTAGTGCCTGCAATTTTCAGTAATCAGTAGGATATACAATAAACACATCGCTACTGCTAGTTATTCTCAAATGAAGGCTTACATAAGGTTGACCATAAGAACTTGGAGCAAGGAAAGCCATGGGATGACCACAAAAACCAATTTCCTCCACAGGTCCAACCATATTCGAGAAGCACATTGTTGTGCGAGATATAACTTTGTGGGACAGTGCACTTGCCGCCTGTGTTTTACAAGATTAAAACATATATCACTTTAAGCATAATGAATTAAAATATATTCAATTATACCTTGATGCCGAAAAGGTTGAGTGCCCAGTCAGCAATATAGAAAGTGCAAAAAGCTTCAAGGGAGCGTTTCTTTCGGTCGATGATGGCCTTAGCATTACGAACATAATCTAATGGATCTTCCCTTACAGCAATGGTAAAGGGGAGAAGAACATAACCAATCCAGTTGCCCCACTTTACTTCAGCATCCTTCTCCATCATATCAGCTAAAGCCTGCCATGAATTAAACAATATGTTTTATTAAGATAAGTGTGGATTTGGAGAACAGGGGCCCAACCTGTAGTGTAAACCATATTAAGCCTGGAATTTAAAGAAATATGTATTAACCTGGATCCCTGGAGCTGGCCTTATGTTGACAAGCAGATTTGATCGGAGGCGAATACTCTTTGGAAGGTTATTCGTTTCTGTTGCTCCCCCATCTTTCTTGTTTTCGCCTAGCAAGTAATTAGAAAGTGAATCATACAATCTTAATTTCTTGTTTCCCACATATATAAATTATTACATGTTGGTAAAAGGTATAGAAATAGAAATCTCACTACATATTCTGTTAATATAGCGTGACAAACCAGCCTGTGTCATCCCAAAAGCAACATCGTTTATGGTCTGCAAAATTAAGCTCAAAGGATTTTAATAAAAATCTTCTAAAATAAATGACAATGATAATTAAGAAAGCAGTTTATGGAATTTCTTCCTTAGCGACTCACAGTGTTCATCGCATTCTTCACGAACTTGATGTCATCCAAGCTCACTGTCCTGTAAACAATCCGCCGTGGAGTAGACTCACTTCCCGGCAGACCCTTTAGAGGATTCTGAGTATCTGTCAAGAACAATGCCGTGGCAATAAACATGAAAACATCAACCACGGTATTCCAGAACACCTGTAAAACAAACCAAAACCTCAACAGAATCCTCCAAATTCCTATACGATCACTCTTCTTGTCTTTCTTCTTCCTGATGGGAATGGTGGGCAAGGCCTTAGAATCATTCATTTGGCGAGTGCAAGCGAGTAGAAGAGACAGCAGAGAAGTGCCATCGCCAAGGGAGTGATGAATCCTGAAAATACCAACCGCCTCGGATTGGGAAGTTCTTAAGTTGAGCAGATGAAGGTCCCAGAGAGGTTGGGATTTGTCAATGGTGGTTTTGCTCAGGTTGTAGACATAATCTTCAAGGAATTTGTCTGGAGAGTCCATGTTTTGGTCTAGCTCTGGAACTATAACATGCCTTTCCAGATCCACTTCGGTTGGAACCCATCTCATCTCTCCATTGTTCTCGACCTGCCATTTCTTTATATATTAGTTTACTGAAAATGTAAATTAAAAGGAAAACAATATCTTTTAAATGAAATCCACTACTAAAATATATTCTTAAAGTAATCCTCTAGTTTAATTATTTTTTTAAGAAAGGAATGCATCCTGATTTAATAATAGAGTTTATATTTAATGATTTTTTTAATAATGAAAAATAATTTTATTTATTATTCATATTATTATTTAATTGAAATAATCATATTTTTATTATTTAATCAATTTGAAAAAAATTATTCAATTTTATAATCGTCAAGATAATGATCTAATGTTGAAGCTATTATAAAGGAGATTTATAAAGTTTTAAAAATATTAATTTTTTTTAATTTAGTATATATTTTTTAATTTCATATTTTTTTATTTTTAATAAATTTTTTATTTTTCCATTTTTAAAGATTTTTAAGGTTTTTTAGATGATGATCTCACGGTGACATGATACATGATAGTATATGAATGGCCTTTAAAAATATCTAATACTGAAGTGGGACAAAAAAAATTTAGTGATCAAAGTGGAAAAAGCAGTATATTTTAGGAATTTCATGTTCATTGTATCATCTATGTTCAAGGCTTGTGGTTTTCATTTCCACCAATGTTATCTCCAAGCTTCAAACTTATTTTTATATTTTTAAGACCGTAATTTATCTTATTATTACATTAAAAAAATTTTAGTGTTTCATGAATATAATAATTAGTTGTGACGGTTGTTTTTCGTATAATTCTAATATTTAAAATAATAATAAAGAAAAATAAACACTAACCCATATAATTTTGGAATAGACTTGCGTTGGTGCCAAAATCAAGTGAATATTTGTCTTGGAGTTGTCGGGTTTAAGACTTTAAGTTGGTAGCTTAAGTTATGTAGACGTTGCAAACATAGATGCGGCTGAACCGAGGTGATTTATGCCAATAGAATATAACTTTCATCACTTCTATATATAGGTTTAACATAGATGCGACTGAACCGAGGTGATTTATGCCAATAGAATAGACACCTCGAGGGTATGTTAAACTGGTAAAGGAATGAAGCCCTAGCATTTTCAATTAGCACAGGTAGGGAAAGTAGAGCACCTAAAGAAGGAAGTGTGTTATGTTTGTATTGTACCTGCAAACTAGAGAAACGAGGGTGTCTAAGCAAAGTATGGCCCAAGTTGGCTTTGACGACGTCTGGGTAAATTCTCGTCTTGCACCCCATGATGGCTATAACATAGACGTTGAAATTTGGTTCGTGATACAGGCGAGACGACGGGCTCAATGGCTCTTCTTCGCATGTTCTTTGCCCATTATTCTTACTCACTTCTTCTTCGTCTCTTTGGCTTGCTGATGATCTTGCTGTTTCAATCGGTTTGAGAGCTTGCTTTCTCAATCTGAAACTGTTCGTAGATTCCATTTTTCTTCCTCTCAAAACCCAATTCCCGATGAATTTCTTTTTGGAATTTGACAACGGAAATGGAAAGAAATTATAAATGGTCCGAACGTACGTACGTTGGGGTAGCTCGATTTTGTGTGCCATTTATCATCATGCATTTAAGGTTTTCAACTTTGTTCACTAAAGTTTGTTGGATACATTTATTACTACTGTTTTGTCTTTTTATAATTTATATTATTTATGAGTCTTTATGTAATTTTTTTGGCTTTATTCATTCTTTGACCCTCAACTATATCCATTTCTCCATATTAGTACTTAAACATTTTTTCTCCATTTTAGTACCTAAACTATAATTCCTTTACACTTTAGCCCATGTCACTAACAGTGTTAAAGAAAAGCAACCAATTAGAACACATCACATCACGTGTCCCCATAGATCGCTGATGTGGATGATAACGTGGCCGTTGATCACATTGATTGTGCGTTGACCGCGTTGCCAAACAAAAAAGTGTAAAATTTTTATTATAAATCATAAAAAATATTTTAAAAAATATAAAATTGTAAAAAATATTTAAATTATTAAAAAAATTAAAAATTATAAAAATTAAATATTGCAAATAATTATTAAATATTGTTGAAAATAACTTAAAATTTTAAAAAAAGTTATTAAAAATTACAAAACATTTTTTAAAATTTATAAAAATTATTAAAAAAATTGCAAATGATTATTAAAAAATTATTTAAAAAATTTGAATTAGTGTCATTTAATCGACAATTTCATAATTTTAAATAATTTTTACAATTTTTAATCAAATCATATGTTGTTATTGTTTCAAGATTGTGAATTTGAAAACAACGGCACTAAAATAAATCAAGAAAGAAAGTAGATGACAACATAGAAAATCTCTTGTATTCTTTTGGAATTTGTAGGGAAAGTTGAAGAAAAAGAAGAATTTGATTAGTTAATTATTTACAATTTTTTAATAATTATTTGTGGTTTTTAATAAATTTTAAAAATGTTTTATTATTTTCAATAACTTTTTTACAATTTTAAAATATTTTTAAAAATATTTAATTATTATTTACAATATTTATTTTTACAAATTTTGATATTTTTAATAATTTAAATATTTTTACAATTTCTATATTTTTCTCAATATTTTTTTCTAATTTTTATTATTATTATTTTTAAATTTTTGGTCTAGTCAATGCAATTAACGACCACACCAACGTCCACATCAGCGGTTAATGGGACACATGATGTGTTTTGATTGGTTGTTATTTTTTTAATACTATTAATGGAAGGGCTCGAAAGATGTAACGGAACTATAATTTAAATATCAAAATGGGACAAGATAAAGTTTAAATACCAAAATGAATATAATTCATAGACAAAAAATTTTATTTTATTTTTAACATTATAATCGTTCATTGTCAAATTGATGTCCATTGTATTTTAATGAAATTAAATTTCTTAGTTATAAATTAGTTCATTTTAATTTAAAAATGTAATTAAAAACCAGTTGTATCCTTTTATAATAAAAAATAAAGTAACTATTTTCATAATTAAAAAAATAATTCGTATAAAGTTTAAGATTAATAATTAGCTTAATCAGTTAGGGTAATAATTAAAAAAAAGTTAAGTTGTCTCCATCATTGATATTTTTATTATTTGCATCATAAAAGGTGAAAAGTGAAATAAGGTTGTTGAAAAACAAATTAAGAAATGAGTAGCTAATTGAGGAGACAAGTGGTCTGTCGTTTATTTAATGCTTGAGGTCCATATTTAATGTGCGATAGGCGGTAAAGGAAGGGTGGTTTATGAAATAGATCCTGTGGCAGTGAGCGGGGGTACCTATATCTCTTTTAGTTTTATTGGTAAGCTTAGTCAGCCCCGTAATCAGTAAGTATGGTGCAGCTAGCTGGAGTAATTTTAAGATATCATTATATATTGGCAGGTAAATTGGTGAGGGATAGATAACGCTACGATTCATCTACTCATCGATGGACCCAAAAGCCAGACATGCCAGCCAGCTGTTCTAAATTTAAGATAACAAATCAGCGGGACCAACCAGCCTGTATGATCCATATCCACAAATAAACATCCTTTTGACGTATGAATTTTTCGGACATAACTATTCAACACATTTATGGCATCTTCTTCCTAATGCAAACGCGAGGTGTTGTAGTAAGATTTTAACCTTTTCTGTACCCAATTAAGTTTAACATCAAATGTTGATATAGTTATCTATTTTAATATAAATTAAATTTTATATATTAATTTGTTTAATTGATGGAAGTAATTGATTAAAGGTTGATGATTACAAAATAATTGTCTCCATCTATTAGGATTACATAAAAAAGTTAATAGTAAAATTATAACTTTCATCGCTTATGCCTCATTTGGTTATCAGTGTGATAACACGAGGAAAAAATTTATTTATTATTGTTATTGAATACTTTAGAAATCTGAAATCCGATCCGCTCTGGTGACCTAAAATCTGACTTGATCAGGGAAGGATGACACCACCTCGCGACTCTCTAGTAGCTCGCCACTCTACTAGCTTGCCACTCTCTGCTAGCTCGCCTCCTTGTTAGCTCACCTCATTGCTAGCTTGCCTCCTCGCTAGCTCGCCACTTTGCTAGCTCACCTCCTCGCTACCTCACCACTCTGCTAGCTCGTCACCATTTACTAGCTAATCACTATCTGCTAGCCCACCACTTTCTAGCTTGCCATTTTGCTAGTTCGCCTCCTCGCTAACTTGCCACTCTACTATCTCGCCTCCTCGCCAACTTGCCACTCTCTAGCTCCCCACCCTGCTAGTAAAGTGATGAGCTAGTAGAGTGATGTGGTGTACTCTACTGGAAAGATGGCTATCCATTCAAGCTTTGAAAATTGTAATGAATGGAAGAATTACCCCAACTTCATTGGTTTTTCTGGTGTATCATTCTTCTGAGGTAGGGGTTGGCTTAACTTATAAGAGTTCATTTTTCAATGATGTCAGAAACAGTGGTTTCGGAACCACAAATTTGATGAGTGAGTTTGTAGATATTATTATTAAATATTTTCAATTCAAATATAGTATTATATTAAATTTTTAACATGATAAATTTTGCTAATTAAATGAGTAGTTAAGTACACGTGGATTGTCCCTAAAGTTAAGTGGTTTTAGAAAATAAGGTATTGAGACATCATTTCTGTAGGTCGAGCTCGTGGAATGATTATATAGGTGTATTAAAATTTGGTCCAAAATCTTTTACGTTTGGGTAGTTAATTAAGAAAAAAAAGACTAAATCGTAAAAGATGCAAAAGTTAATCGCTATTGGTCTATAATGGCTAAATGGGTTTAAATATGCCATATTTACTTAATTTGGTCGGTTAATGAATGGTTTAAGTATAAAAATTATGTGTTTTATAATAATTTAATAAAGTTAAAAGTTCATAAAATAAAAATAAGAAAAAGGTGGCCATTTTATTCTCACATTCTTCAACCTTTCTTCAATCGAAAACCATTGTTGAGAAACCAAAGCTTAGGCCAAAGCTTGTTTCTTTTGCATGCTATGTATTTTTTTACCTGTTTTTAGTAATTTGTATGTTTTTGAGTTTGTTGTAGCTTAATCTAGCTAACCCAGAGACTAATTCATAAATATGTTAAATCTGTTAAATGTTTTGATTTATGCCATTGATAATTTGTGATTTTTTTTGAAGTTTGATGATAGATTTACAAGCTTTGTTAAATATGACTATTTTGTAAAGTGATTTTGGTTAGTTTTAAAGTTGAATGACTAAATTATTAAAGTAGAAAAGTTGCATGAAATTCTTGTGAAAAATTGATAAATATGGGCTGTATAGGGGCTATATAAAATTTGGCCAGCATTGATTTGGTTAAATTGTGATAGATTTGAAAGTTTCGGGTTTAGGGACTAAATCGAATAAAAGGTGAAAGTCTAGGTAAAAATGTAAATTGTCGATAAAGGGTCAAATATGTGAATTTAAATATTTTAAAGTAATTGAATTGGATAATTGAATTAAACTATTATATTTAGATCAAGAAATGAATCAACCAGTTGATAATAGTGGGAAAAGAAAAGTCGTTGTAGAGGTGTCGATAACTACTGTGTTTTGGTAAATTCGTAAATTGGTTAAACTAATTAACTGTTGTTTTTGTAATTTAGTACCTATTTATGTATGTTGTGATTGAGTTTATTTGCTTGATAAATGGTAAGTGATGAAATGGATTAAGTTGCAATGTTAATTAAGTTAAAAATCATGTTTGAAAATGGGAAACTACATGGATAAATTCTTGTGATGAAATTATGTGTATATAATTAAATGATAAAGATATGAAACATAGCCCATATGAGCCTTGTGAATGCTTAGGTAACAAATGACATGTCGTTAGGGTTATTACCATTTCAAGTGTTGGTCTTGGATGTCATACAATTGGCTAAGATTATTCATTTGTTACGGATTCTTCACAGCTCGTGTAAGCAGCATTGTGTAGCTTAACATCCTGACCCACAACTCGTGTGAGCAGACTCATTCCATAGCTCGTGTGAGCATTGTCAGTTACAACTTGTGTGAGCATTGTTCCTGCGTATCCAATGTTATTTCATTTTGGTTCATCTAGTGAAAAATGAGTAAATTAGAATGATTATATGAAATGGTTTATGGAAATGGATATATGAAAGGGAACATTTGATGTGGATATTTGAAAGGAAATGAATTATCATGGCGTGAAATGTTATTTATTAATTGAATGCAGGTTGGCATATGTGTTATGTTGTACAATAGCTTTGTTGATATTAAATGATCATGATTGACCATTTGACATAGTAGGGAATGTGAAACATGGCAAGAAATACTAATTTGTATGTTAATTTCAATTGATATGCTTTTAAATGACAGTTATGTTATGTTTAATTATTCAAACTTATTAAGCTTTACGCAAACTTACATCGTTTTGGTTTTTCTTCCTTGTAGATCGTCGAATTTGAGCTGGCGATCGGATTGCTTTTGGAGATCACACTATCTGTCAACTCTTTTGTTAGCTATATACTTATTTTCACCCGGTTATAAGTGGCATGTAGATATGGTTTTGGAATAAATATACATTATGTAACGCCCCAAAAATGGCCCAGAAGTTTTGGCTGAATTTCGGAGGTCACATTATCACCAAAGTGATCGAAGAAAAATTTTTGTTTAACAAACTGAAAAACATTGTAGTATTTAAGTTGCGTAAAATTCTCAGTTATAAAATCCTGATATTTCAAAAGAAGATACAATCCTAATGACACTTACGTACCTAAAACACAAAATTTCATACCACAATTTTCAAAATAGTAATTACAATTCAAGGCGTTTAATTATAAACTTAGAAATTATTAAAATACTATTAAAGCCTGTTTTTAACCGTGACTGTCTGAGACCTCCGTATACCGAGTCCAGCATCAGAATTCAAAAATGTACCTGTAAGGGGAAACATTAATGGGTGAGCTACACGAGCTCAAAGTGAGTTCGAGACATGACTAACAAAAAAATTACAGACCAAAATTCTAGATAGCAGTACAACAATGAAACGTACTTACAGAGATATACAAAATTAGAAGGTATACACGAAGCCAACGTCCCAAACGGACGTACTCAAGCAAAGTATTTATCAACACACGCAGTGTTACAAAACCTTATTACATGCAAGAACAATCACAAATAATAAGTCACATAGACAGAATGCAGACAAACAAACTTACATCCAATCACTTAATCAGATGCTTATGAATGCAGTCAAATAGTGAAAACCCACCCATCCAGCCAAAACACCTCTTCATCCCCTGATCACACCCCAATAGAGTTGTTTAAGCTCATCCAACCAGACACACCACATAGGACCTCGAAAAGCCCATCCAACCCTACACACTATGTATTTGGACTAATCCACTCAGATAATAAAACACAGCGAAGCTGACGTATATACAATACAGTGTATTGCAGTAAAACGCTTTACAGATATGTTGCAGTTAAACTGCTAAACCAGATCAGAATCAGTCTTCTTTCTCTTCACAACCAAACCTCAAATCATGATGCAATGCAATAATGCACACCAAACACGAACAGTTACACAAACACAAAAGGTCGTAAAAAGTCAGTCAAATACAGAATTCCGTGCGATTACAAAAATGCACACTCTTTGGAATCAGACACACAAAATCAGAGTACAGAATCAGAATGCCCTCACACACACAGACTCACTGTCAAATTTCTTCACAGTTATCAGACACGGTTTTATTTCGTAGAGCACATTACAAACACGAACTATCAAATCGAAAGTTTAGCACCACGCTTACAGTTAATCATACGACCCTAAGCCGCAACAGAGTCCTTAATATTTATACATAGGCCCCAACAATCGTTGGACAGCACAAGAAACAGAACAGGTAAGTTATGCTACAGGACACAAATTTGCAAAATAGGGCCACACGGCCGTTTGCTCCGACCGTGTAGAAGTGCCTAGGTCGTGTGGGGATCAACACGCCCATGTAGAGAGGCACACGTCTCGTGTGAAAAGAGGCACACGACCGTATGGCTAAGGCACACGCCCGTGTGACCTAGGTACATGGTCGTGTGATCCAGTCGTATAACTCTCTGTCCGTTTGTGCTAAAATATGGTACATGGTAGACACGACCGTGTGAGGGTCTCACATGCTTGTGTGACCACCAGGCACGATCCTGTGTTTAAAACACACGCTTGTGTGGCATCCCTAAATACCCAAATTGGCCACATGATCGTGTGGTATCAAATCACATAACCCTAATTCTCAAACACAAACGCCCGTGTGAAGAAGGGACACGATCGTGTGGAAGTCGACTAAAATCCCCAAATCAGCCACACGACGTGTTATACCCAAAAACCCTAAACCCCATTTACATATGGCCATGTAAACCGCCCGTGTAGGACCATAAGCCCATGTGGCCACTTGTGTGGTCACGAAACCACCCAAAACCAACTTGAAAATCAAGCTTTTTCGATCACTAAATCGACCCCCAATCAAAGTATTTCAGAAACATACCATAACAAATCAAATTTTGTGTAACTTAACATCGATTCGAGACTCAATTGCTCAACTACCAAATCACCCTAAAGGTTGCCGAATTCCATAACAATTCGATATCGAGTTACATAGTTCAGAGCACACACGTTATGTCGAAATTCACAGTATCAACTCAGTATTTCGATAACGAAAAGAAGAGTTCAAAACCCATACCTTAATTCGCAATCAAAATGCCCAAAACGATCGACGCCTCAAACCCGCCAATTTCGATTTACACTTGACGACTTAGTGAATAGTTTCTCTAATGAAAACACTTGGGGACTCGAAACAAAAGATCAAGGCACCAAAAAATAAACAACGGAACAAAATTGGAAAAAATAGATGAAATAATAATAATAAACTGAAGAAAAAACAGAGAAATGTGGGAACGTGTAAAACAAATTGGGGTCCCCTAAATGTAATACCCTAATACAACTAAATGTAATACCCCAATACCTGACCTAGGATTTTAGACCAGATTTCGAAGGTCACATTAATCATCGAAGTGAACGAAGAAAAATTTTTGTTTAACAAGCCAAAAAACATTGCAGTATTTAAGTTACGTAAAATTCTTAGTTATAAAATCTTGATATTTCAAAAGAAGATACAATCCCAATGACACTTACGTGCGTAGAACACAAAATTTTGTACCACAGTTTTCAAAACAGTACTTACAATTCAAGGCATTTAATTATAAACTCTTAAATTATTAAAATACTATTAAAGACTATTTTTAACCGTGACTGTTCCAGACCTCCGCATACCGAGTCCAGCATCAGAATTCAAAAATGTACCTGCAAGGGGAAACACTAAGGGGTGAACTACACGAGTTCAGAGTGAGTTCGAGGCATGACTAACAACATAATTTCAGACTGAAATTCCAAATAGCAGTACAACAGTAAAACGTACTTACAGAGAGATACAGAATTAGAAGGTATACACGAAGCCACCGTCCCAAATGAACTTACTCAAAAAAAGCACTTATCAACACACACAGTGTTACAAAATCTCATTACATGCAAGAACAATCACAAATGATAAGTCACACAGATAGAATGCAGACAAATAAACTTACACTTAATCACTTACTCAAATGCTTATAAATGCAGTCAAATAGTAAAAACCCACCCATCCAATCAAAACACCTCTCCGTCCCCCGATTACACCCCAACAAAGTTGTTTAAGCTCATCCAATCAGACACACCACATAGGACCTTGAAAGGCCCATCCAACCCTATACACTATATATGTGGACTAAGCCATTCAGATAATAGAACGCGGCGAAGCTGACGTATATACAATACAGTGCATTGCGGTAAACCGCTGTACATATATACTGTAGTTAAACTGTCATATTAGATCAGAATCAGTTTTTATTCTCTTGACAACCAAACCCCAAATCATGATGTAATGCAATAATTCACACCAAACACGAACAGTCACATAGACATAAAAGGTCGTAAACAGTCAGTCAAATATAAAGTTCTGTGCGATTACAAAAATACACACTCTTTGGAATCAGACACACAAAATCAAAGTACAAAATCAGAATGCCCTCACACACACAGACTCAATGTCAAATTTCTTCACAGTTATTGGACACGGTTTTATTTTGCAGAGCATATTACACACACGAACTACCAAATCAAAATTTTAGCACCACGCTTACAGTTAATCACACGACCCTAAGCCGTAACAAAGCCCTTAATACTTATACAGAGGCCCCGACAACTGTTAAACGGTACAAGAAACAGAAAGGACAAGCTATGCTACAGCACAAAAGTTTACAAAATAGGGCCACACGGTTGTGTCCTCCGGTCGTGTGGAAGTGCCTAGACCGTGTAGGGGTTAACACGCCTATGTGGAGAAGCACATGGCCATGTGAAAAGAGGCACAGGGCCGTGTGATACAGGGACATGACCGTGTGATCCGGCCTTGTGTCCAAAACACATGCCCGTGTGGGATCCCTAAATTCCTAAATTAGCCACACGATCGTGTGGCTTCAAATCACATAACCCTAATTCTCAAACACATACGCCCGTGTGAAGAAGGGACACGACTGTGTGGAAGTCAACTATAATCCCCAAATGAGTCACACGACCATGTGACACCCAAATTAGCCCGAAAACCCTAAATCCCATTTACACACGGCCATGTGAACCGCCTGTGTGGTCATAGAACCAGCTTGAAAATTAAGCTTTTCGATCACTAAATCGACCCCCAATCAAAGTATTTCAAAAAAATAACATAACAAACTGAATTTCTTGCAACTTAACAGGAATTAGAGCCTCAATTGCTCAACTACCAAATCACCCTAAAAGTTGCTGAATTCCACAACAATTCGGTACCGAGTTACACAGTTCAGAACACACACGTTATGTTAAATCTCATAGAATCAACTCAATATTTCGATAACAAAAAGAAGATTTCAAAACCCACACCTTAATTCGCGATCAAAATGCCCAAAACAATTGACGCCTTAAACTCGCCAATTCCGATTCACACCTGATGACTTAGCGAATAATTTCTCTAACGAAAACACTTGGAGACTCAAAACAAAAGATCAAGGCACCAAAAATAATAATAATAAACTGAAAAAAACAGAGAAATGTGGGAACGTGTAAAAAAATTGGAGTCCCCTCTTTTTTTTCTCTCTCTCCCATTACTAAAATAAAAATAAACTAGAAATAAAATAACAAACAAAATCTTCTATACTTAAAAACAATACTAAAGCAAAATTATTTCCCTAGAATGCACACAAGATGACTCGAACAAATGAACCAGAGACAAACTAACACACAACTAACCACCAGACCAACAAGCCCATTCTGAAACTAAAACACAAAAACACATATAATTGGTCGAGCTATGCGCAGACCCTAATCACAAATCTCAAAACTTCTAACCCTAAAATCTAGAACTTTACATGTTATAAGTATTTGGTTATGTTTTGAGCCTTTTGGTATATGAACCAATGTATAAGTGGTAAGTTTTAATGGTTGTGTTGATAGTTGTGATGATGTAAATCTATTTGGTGTTGTTCAATCTATCTTGGTAAAGAAATGTGCATAAGTTTTGGTCATTTAGTGAACTTAGTTTCATGAATGTGAACATGATAAAATGATGATAAATTTTATGGCTGAATAAGTATAGAATGTTAGATTTTTATGCTTATCTTTATCATTTTTGATGAAATGGTCATTTTATTCTGGTAACTTATGAACTTTGGTTGAGTTGTGCTTGCATTTGAAAGTTTGGTATTAATGAATGATTTTAACACTTGTTACTTGTGGTTTAGAGGATGAATATATAAACATGAGAAGTTAGTTATGCTTTAGTTTGGATGATTAAAGTTTATGTTTGAATGGTACCAATGAGGGCATACTGGTTAGCCATTTAGGTTGAATGCTATTTGGAAGGTTTTGGTACATTTTGAATAGGTTTAAGTGATGATAATTGCATGGTTTGGTACTTAAGGAAGTGTAGGTGAAAAGTCTTGTGTTTGAAGGTATTTTTTGGGTTTACACAGTCTGCCATATGATCGTGTGCCCTACACGGTTGCATGACACGACTATGTAGCCTATTTGATTTTGGTGCAGTTTTTTCCACACAGCCACAGAGAGTTACACGGTCTGGGGACACGGTCGTGTGACCTTAAATTACACTAGCACAATTTGCTACACCATTTGGCTACACGATCATGTCCTTGAACCACACGGGCTGAGTTATGTCACACGACCTGATAACATAGTTGTGTGACCCCTATTTTCTCTTTTGCCTGAATTGTTGTAAAAGTTTCAGTTTAGTCTAGAATTGTTCCCAATTTGTTTTAAATGCTTCGTATGTTTTATTTAAGTCTGGTTATAATTCATTAGTATGGAAATGATTGTAATTTAATTATGAAATAATCTATTTGGATATTTATGTCTAGTTAGTAAACAGTGTTAACGTTTTACAGTTGTAATACCTTATATCTTGGGTCAAGTGACCAAACCGAGTATAGGATGTTATATAACTGGAGATGAACAGGTGCATGCAGATCATATCCATTACTAAAAATAAAATTTAGGGGAGAGCTTTTACTA
Organism: Gossypium hirsutum; assembly: GCF_007990345.1. Classification (NCBI taxonomy): domain Eukaryota; kingdom Viridiplantae; phylum Streptophyta; class Magnoliopsida; order Malvales; family Malvaceae; genus Gossypium; species Gossypium hirsutum. The sequence goes on along the minus strand of NC_053443.1, from coordinate 22,987,893 downwards.
GTTTCATTTTCTTGCCTTGTACCATAAACCTGAGACCCAAATCTTCATTTGCTTTGAATTTAAGATTATTTCATGGGATTTCTGCATATTGGCATTGGTTTTTCATAATTTTGTTCTATTACTTTCATGAGAACCAAGGAAATAAGTTATAGAAGAAGTATAATTCATAAGTGAATGTGAGATATTCTTAGCAATATTGAATTATCTATGAAAACACCTTCTTTTGAAGTTCAATGTTTTCTTAGTACATGAGGTCTAACTTTTTATGTAGTTCTAGATTTTCCTGATGAATGAGGTGTCCCTGCAATTCAATAATTGAATGTTACTCAACAAGAAAATATGTAACAATGAAAACTTGAATAAAAAGGCAGAAGAGCTTAATATAAAACCTTGTTGTTTAGCTCTTTGATGTCATCTGTTAGAATTTGATCTTGTAAGTAGAGAATAGTAGAAGAGCAATTGCGTAAATATTATCTTCTTATCTTGAATATTTTTTATGAAAGTTTCATCCAATTGTAATGTTTGTCATGCCTTTTTCATACAGAAACCTTTCAAACTCATTTCAAGTTGGTTTTCTAGGTTCTATAGATCATTGATGCTGTAACACCCTCAACTCGATCTGGTTCACCGGATCTAAATCTTGGGTGTTACAACACTAATACAAACTTACTCAAAAATAAAACATACTAGTTTTCAAAATTTACATCTTATTTAATAATATTGTTCCAACTGACTTACAACTGGATGTACCGTAGAAAATTACAATAATTGTACAAGACTTCAAATAACGAGAACATACAAGCGAATATCATAGCTTAATTATAATGTTCTATTTTTTTAATCATTTAGTGATAATACTGACTACAATTGTGCTTCCAACACATTCTATATGCATAATAGTCCTCAGTATTTCTGGCATAGCCTTTGCGTCGTCTTTCCTAGTGTAAACCCAATCAGCTTACCTGCAACATAATACACAAAGGTAAGTTTATGAGAACTTAGTGAGTTAAACTCGATTTTTCTGTATTGCCTCAATACAATGCATCTGTGAATTTCATTATCATCTCATTGTTCTTCATTCTTCGTTCTTCGACTTGACTTTGGATAGTATATTTCTTCTTCATACCATATATGTCATTCCTCACTTTGTAACCACACCTAAACCTTAGCATCTTTAATATATTACTAACATTTTTCTTCCAGCCTTTTCGTAATTCCTTAACTGTTTCCATTCTGGAACCCATACCTACAAAACACTGTTGATGCAGTTGTTCTTCTAGTCTACTTGGTTCATACTATGTATTCGCCACATTCCTTGGCCCATTCCATTTTCTATGTACATATCTTAAGACTATGCTGGATACGCCACAACATTTCTTATGGAACTGTTTCTCTCAATGTTCGCCATACGCACTATTCCTCAAGAGTTCTCCATATGTATTATTCCTTCCAGTCCTTCAGGGCTAGCCACACATATCATTCCTTCGGAGTTTTTCATACTTACCATTCTTATCTTTCAGGGTTCTCCACAAAAGTGTTTCCTTTAGATGGTTGCCACAGTAGTCTTCCTTTAGAATACCCTACGAAGGTTTTTATTTCCATTGATCACCACCAGGGCTTCAATTTTATAGATTGCACAAAGACTTCTACTTTTCTGGCTTGTTCACAATAGGGATTCTCCTAAAATCACATTATGTGAGGTTTTCCCCTCATCATCTTGGGTCATGCAGATAACTCCATTATGTAATAATCTTTCTTTAGTTCTTTCCATATGATGTCATAACCCACCAGTTATGGTCTTATACGATATGGTAAGAAAAATGATGACGTAAGAGAAATAGATCCATTGAAACACTATCCATAGTGAATGTATTTTCTCGTTAAGTACTGGAATGACTTGATAATTAATTTAAGTTTTTTTGAATTATTATTTATTAAATAATTGAAATATGAAGATGG
>NC_053443.1:22641374-22685434 GCF_007990345.1 Gossypium hirsutum | reverse complement strand
ATATAATGATAGTATATTTAACTATTGAAATAATTCGTTGCGATGTTTGACATGACACTTCACGTTAATAAAAAATATAAAATTATGAAAATTTAGTTTAAAATGAATTTTTGTCCAAATTCATTGGGTCTTGACATATTTGTCTATATTCATTTTAAGCGTGATTGTTTAAAGTAAAAAAAATTAAAAGTGTATAATTAAATTTTATTGAAATGATTCTTTAAAAAAAAAAACTTTCTTTTTCTCACAAACAACAAGTGAATTCCCAATTTTTTAATAAGTTTTTGAATATTTTGGTTGTGGTTTTTTTTTAATCTAATTTTCTATTGTGGCATTGATATTTGATATTACAATCAACTCTCTCTACAACAATTTTATTTTATCTGTTAAAATTTTGGATGTTATAGGAGATGTGGTTTGCTATAACATTTAAATAACATTTGAGATTCATATTATATTTGGGTTTTTTATTTTATTTTTAAAATTAAAAAACTATAATATATTAATAATATTATTAATTAGTGAGGTTTAGGTCATAAAATTTACAATTGTAATTTCATTTATTAAACATTAATTCCATTTAATAAAATATTATTAATATGATTTTATATAAAAAAATAAAAATTTTATTAAAATGATATCTAAATTAAAATTCATTATTTTTATTTTCACTTAAGAATAAAATTAATTTTATTAAATTTGAGACAAGAGGATGTTATAGAGAACTAATTTAGTAGAGGATGTGTAGCATCTCTTACCCGGAATGAACTGATTGTCACCAGCAAGAGATGTCACATTTGGACACTAAAGCTACATAATTTGAGCATCAATTTCAAGGCTTTACTTTAATTAAATAGACACTTTTGAAGTTATTCAAGTAATTTATAATCTTACTTTAATTTTGGGTTAAAACAGGATTATTCAGGGCTTAATCGAGTCAAAACATGGTCAATGTCACAACACTAGGAAATGGGTGTCGCGACACTAGACTGATGGACGACCCTGAACTTCTGATGTCATGACATCGAGAACAAATTACTTTTATGACTCCAATTTCGCGATACTGAAGGTCGATGTCGCAACACCAAAGATAGATTACTCTATTGACTCTAATGTTGCAACGCTGAAGTCGGATGTCGTGACACTAAAGCAGATTGCCCAAAACATATTTGCAACATCTAAAACCAAGTCTAAACTACATCCAACATTCCATAACACATCTAAACATTTTAGGACCAAAATATGTCAAATTATCATTCAAAAACTTCTCATAACACATGAGTATATCCCATCTAATGAAGATATCCCCAAGGTACAAATGACATATAGGCATGCATGACATAGCTTTGGAACTACTTAGTTACTTTACAACAAAAATAATATGGTTCTAATCCTATGTACATGCCCACTCTATTACCACTATTTAATTTCATACTCTTCAATCCTTGGTTGATGATGAGATAAGGATGAGGACGGCCACTTCAAAATTTGTCTTCAAAAGATCTTTACCTACGTGTTTCAAAACAATGCATTAAGCTTGTCAAAGCTTAGTAAGTACTCAAAGAATTCAATCTTACCTTTGGAATTCAATTAGCTAATTCTATGAAATAATAAATAACTATTATTAACATGTTTACAATAAATGAACCAAGATAAAGTACATAGTAACAACAAGGTTAGTTGTCACAATTTCACTTACCATACTTTTTCATCATTCGCTGATCTCTTATATAACCACTCGCGTTGCCCTTGTAGACTTGAGTGAACAAGAAGGATATGTGGAATGCAATTACAGAGCACGTAAGCACTAGATTATCATGAACATGAATATCGTAATTTGATACATCAAATTAGGCTCCCAATACACTCGAGGAGATTATTCTCAAGCAATTTAAGTGTCTTTTATATGTTTTTGTCGATTTTTAGCTTTAAGCATTCATAAAAGTTTTACTTAGTTTACACCCTTTTAGGACCCAAATTGGCCAAACGTGCCATAGGGAATCTAATAATATGATTGAGTTGGTTTAGGGAGACGATAAGGACTCAAACTCGAGAAAAACAAAATTCAGATTAGTATCGCAACATCAATCCCATAGAAGTTGTGATATCCCTGAAGGTGTTGAAGTGAAGAAATTGAGTCCAATTATAATGACTCGAAAGTTAATGGTGTAAAAAAAATATGTTTTGGGACCTTGTTTCCATAAATCGAGATATTTATGAAGTTATAGTATAAGGGAATTGAATTGGATATAATTTATAAATGAAATTAAGGAAAAGACAAATGTAAAGTATGAAATTCAATGCTAATGTTAATAAAATTAATAATAAATAAATTTTATAAAATATACATATAAAATAAAATAAGTAAAAAATAAAATAATTATAAAAAAACAATAAAATCAGCAGTGAAAAGAGAGAGAAAACTCATTTTCTTTCTTTCTTCATCTAGGTTGAAGCTAGTAGGAGAAGAAGAGAAGTTACGTCATTGAGGGTTTTTAATTTCAACACCAAATTGGTTAGTGAAATTTAGTCATTTATTGTAATTTATGTTTTCTAGATCATGGAGTTTAATCTAGCTAGCCCATGTATCAATTTGAAAAACAGTAAAATTTTATAAAACTACCATTGTTGTTTTCTTGAAGTTTCAAGTGTTAAATCGATTGGATTTTAAGCTTTGGGGTGAAAATGGACTAAATTGTGAAATTAATTGATAGTTTAGTACATTAGGAACCAAACTGAATAAATTGTAAAATTTTCTACAGAAATCAGAAATAGGAGGTCCCTAATGGATTATAGTGAAATTGGAATTATAACAGTCTATTTTCAGTGAAATCAGAATAGTGGTTTCGGGACCACAAATCCAAAGTCGAAAAATTATTATTATTATATGGTCTACAGTATGACAGGAATAATGTATAAAAATTCGTTAAGAATTTTACCGTTTACATGCCTAATTTGATGAAAATGACTAAATTACATAAAGTGCAAATGTTGTGTTCTAATAGCTAAAGGTATTAAATAGCTATAGAATTTAAATTGGAGGTCCTTATATAGTAAATAGGCCATTAAAGTGCTTAGTGGTTAAGCATGAGTAGTCATCATTGGAAATTTCATGAAATATTAAGGTTAATTTTGGAAATTAATGATTAAAGTTATAATAAATAAAATAAAATAAACTATTATCATCATCTTCCACAAAAAAAAGAAACCTAGTCATGGAAGCTTGAAATATTAGTAAGCTTATTGTGCTCAATTAGGTATCTATATTTCTCCCATTTTTAATGGTTTTTATGTTTCCGAGATCGTGATAGCTTAACTAGCTAACTCGGGGATTAATCTGTAAAACTGTTAAAGTATTAGGGTTTTTCTATTGATGAACATACTTGAGTTTTGAAGCTTGATGATAGAAAATGAAGGTTGTTGTTAGATAAACAACTTTTGTAAAGAGAATTTTGGTGAAAATATCAATTAGGGATTAAACTAAAAAAGATGATAAATTTATGGTAAAAATTTTGAATTATGTGGGCTACTATCAATATGTATAAAAATTGGTTAGGCTTGAGTAAGGATTAAATTGTATGAATTTCATTTTTCGAGCCTATGAACTAAATTGCAATGAATTAAAAGTATGGGGTAAAATAGTAATTTTGCCAAAAATGTGTGGACTAATTTGAATATAATTATATGAATGGGGTTAAATTCATTCGTATAGATCCGGTTAAACCTAGTACGGAGTTAGATAGAGGCAAAGGAAAAATATCAGATTAGTCGCGTTCGTATCTACGTAAATTCGTTGAGGTAAGTTCGTGTAATTAAATTGAGTATTTGTATGTTTAATTAAATCATATGTATGTTATTTGTATAATTTCCATGTATAAATACCGATCGCATATCTAACGATTACCGAGTCCCGTTTGAAACTTAAAAATCGTAGGATACAAATGACATCTCATTAGGGTTACTGATTTGGTTTAGGTCTTACATGTGTTGCGGACACACCACAGCTCGCATGAGCTTCCTGATACTCAGCTGACATGAGCTTCCTGTTATTTAGCTCGCATGAGCTTCCCATTATTCAGCTCGCATAAGATTCCCGTTATTCAGCTCGGAAAAGCTGACTATTTACAGCTCGTATGAGCATACATGTATATGAATTGACGGATTACAGTTCAGTACACCTCGTGTGTACTACCCGTGTATCCAACGATATTCTAAATGGTTCAACGGGCATATAATTCGTTACGAGATTATATGAGTTCGATGTGAACTATCATTGGAATTTATATGAAAACATGATTGCGATTATTTGATGAATTCAACCATTTGTGGTGGATCTTATGTGTGATTTTCATGGCTAATATGTTGGTGATCGTGTGTTTAGGCTTTTGACCAAATTGGTTGATATTGCTATGTTATTACTTATTGTATGGATATGTTAAGTTAAACTTCGTGTTATACGAACTTACTAAGCTAAATGCTTACTCTGTGTTATTTCCATGTTTATAGTAATTCTGAAGCTCGTCCGGGTTGGAAACTGGTCGGAGCTATTTCACACTATCCATTGGTCCTTTTGGTACTTCCAATAACTAATTCCGGTTATAATGACATGTAGAGGTTATTTTGCCAATGTTGGTATATAATTGTTTGTTGAGACTAGTCATTTGATGGCATGTGTTTGGTATATTTGATGTGTTATAAGTGGCCTTATCATATGTTATGTGTTTGATATGGTGGAATGAAGAAAGTAAATGTGGTTTGAATATGCATACATGAATTGGTCATTTACGTAAATTTAGATACTTGTTGACATGTTTTAAGTTGTCAACTGAGGTGCCTAAGGGCATATTGGTTGTATGTGGTGATATTTCATATTGAAAACTAAATTTTGGCTTGTTTTGAATGCATTGTTATGGCTTGTTGATGTGCAAATGTTGTGTTTAGGTTAGTACCAAATTGGGTGAGAAATGTGGCTTGGAAAGTGGCCTATTTGATCCACACAGGCAGAGACACAAGCGTGTGTGTCAACCTTTAGTGACACACGGCCAGCTGACACGACCGTATGTCCCCTGTATCTTTTAAATTGAGCAAGTCAGTAGGCTCACATGGCCTAACACACGAGCTTGTGGCTTGGCCGTGTGGCCGAGTGAGAGAGTTACACGGGCACGGACACGGGCTGGACACGACTGTATGTCCCTATTTCAAATGCCCACACGGTCTTGTGTCCCTGCAACTTAAAAAAATTCAATGATTTCTGAAAAATCTTTGAGTATTCGATTTAGTCCCAACTTGTTTCTAACGCGTATTTGGGCCTCGAGGGTTCATTTAAGGGACAATATGTTTGATTTTGATTGGTTTCTGACATGAATGTTATATGATATGAAATGTTTGTTTATTTGATTTGTAAACTCTGGTACTGCTCTGTAACCTTGTTTGGCGACGAATTCATGTTAGGGGTGTTATATTTATTGGTACCAGAGCTACGGTTTAGTCGATTCTCGAACTAATGTAGCGTATACAAGTTTAGCTATACATGTTATTATTAACCTGTGATAGTGTAATATCTCCTGACTATTTTCAAACATGTTTTCATATAACAATTTTATTCAACCGAGCTGATTCTGATGAAGTAGAGAGTAACGCTCAAGCCTCCATTCAAAGAGTAGCTTCGAGTGGCACGAGGCCCGTATCTGAGGGTCGGAGAGGAGAGGCTAAAGAAGCCTTCTTCCAAATCATGAATGAGTGGTTCACCGAGTTCATACGGACGAACTCGATTGCTCAACAACCTCCACCGCTTCCTGTTCTTCAATCGGTTCTCGTTATTCCTCAAAGTACAGAACCTATCAGTATTAGTAAGCCTCCTGTTGATAAGATCCGTAAGTATGGTGCTGAAGAATTCTGAGCTACACTTGAAGATGATCCCGAGAGAGCTGAGTTTTGGTTAGAAAATACCATCAGAGTTCTTGATAAATTATCTTGTACATAGGCTGAATGCCTTAAGTGTGCTATATCTCTATTAAAAGATTCAGCTTACCAGTGGTGGAATATGTTGATTTCTGTAGTTCCAAAGATCAGGTCACTTGAGGATTTTTTCAAATCGAGTTCCGCAAGAAATAAATCAGTTAGAGATTTCTCGACCAGAAACATAAAAAATTTTAGAGCTTAAACAAGGTTGTATGACAGTGTCCGAATATGAACGAGAATCTGTTCAATTGTGCAAATATGCTCGAGAATGTATTCCAACTGAAACTATATTGTGTAAGCGGTTTGAAGGTGGCTTAAATGAATATATAAAACTATTAGTCGAGATCTTCGAGTTAAAAGAATTTGTTGTACTGGTTGATCGGGCATATAAAGCTGAAGAGCTGAGTAAAGAGAAAAGACAAGCTAAGATTGAAGCGAGAGGTTCAAGTAAGAGATTGACGGGAAAGTCATACTAATCAGCATTGAAGAAATCAAAAAATATCACGACCGTTCTACTAATCCTGCGGGATACTCCGGTAAAGACAGAAGTACCCGACACTCTAGTCCTAAATCTCAGGCTACATCTGTAGCGAGTATAGGTAATGCTAGAAACACCAAACCTAAGTGCAAGCACTGTAACAAACTACATTTTGATGAGTGTCGAATGAAGAGTGGACCTTGTTTTAGATGTAGTTCCTTTGATCACTATTTTAGAGATTGCCCGGAGAAATCTAAAAAAGATAATATTCGAACTTCGAGGCCGAACAACACAGTTGCGAGAGTTAGACCACCTCGTAATCCTGAAAATGTGAGTGGTAGTCATGGTGTGACGAAAGACTCCACTATAAGGTTTGAGGCACAAACACCAGCTAGAGCTTATGTTATTCGTACGCGCGAAGATGCTTCTGCGCCAGATATTATTACCAGTACTTTCTCTCTTATTGATACTAATGTGACTGCTTTAATTGATCCCGGATCGACTCATTCATATGTTTGCACCAAATTAGTGTCTAGTAAAAATTTACCTGTTGAGTCCACTAAATTCATGGTTAAAGTATCGAACCCTCTAGGTCAGTATGTGTTAGTTGATAAGGTTTGCTAGAACTTTCCATTAATGATTCAGGGTTACTATTTTTCGGCCGATTTGATGCTATTACCGTTCTACAATTTAATGTGATTTTGGGTATGGATTGGCTAACTCTTCCTAATGCTATGGTAAATTGTAGAAGAAAGCATATCATTTTGAAATGTCAGAATGGTGAGATCCTTCATATTGAATCAGATAAATTAAATGGGTTGCCTATTGTGATATCAGCTATGTCAGTACAGAAATATGTGAGAAAATGTTGTAATGCTTACCTTGCTTATGTATTGGATACTAAAGTGTCTAAGTTGAAGCTTGAATCAATGCCAGTGGTTTGCGAGTATCCTGATGTGTTTCCAGAGGAGTTACCTGGATTACTGCCAGTCGAGATGAGACTGAACATGTCGAGCATCTGAGAATTGTTCTGCAAACTTTATGAGATAAACGATTGTTTGCTGAATTTAGCAAATGTGAATTTTGGCTTTGGGAAGTTGGTTTTCTAGGACACATAGTATCGGTTGAAGGCATCAAAGTTGATTCAAATAAAATTTCAGTGATTGTTAATTGGAAACCACCGAGAAACGTATCTAAAGTCAGAAGTTTTTGGGATTAGCTGCTTATTACCGAAGATTTGTAAAAGGGTTTTTGATGATAGTTACACCGATGACACGGCTATTATAGAAAGATCTGAAGTTTGAATGGTTTGATAAATGTCAGTAAAGTTTTAACCAGTTGAAAGCCCTATTGACCGAAGCACCAGTTCTGGTTCAGCCTGAATCAGGTAAGGAATTTGTGATTTTCAATGATGCGTCATTGAACGGTTTAGGCTATGTTTTGATGGAAGAAGGTAAAGTAATAGATTATGTTTCAAGACAGTTAAAGCCACATGAAAAGAACTATCAAGAACTAGTTTATTTTGAATATAATTATATTTAAATTGAATGTAATTATATTTAAACTAGCTTATTTTGAATATAATTAGATCAAGAACCGAAGAAATCAGAGTTGGATCGGGGAAAAACTAAAGTTGTCGATTAATCGTCTGGTTTCGACTTTTCAACGTACGAGGTAAGTCCATTAGCAATTTGAGGTTATTAAGTCAGTATATATGCATGTATATCTATTGTATTTTGATGAGCTGAAATTGAAAGTATATGGATTGAATTTGGTTTAAGTATGAATGATATGTATAAATATATATGTGCATCATGTTCGAAAATATATATATGTATAAATACTTGTTTTTAATCAAGGTATTTATATATAATATATATGTATACATAAGGTCCGAATATATATATAAGCATATACATGTATAAACCCTTGGACTTGGTTAAAGGTATGAATGTGTATATATATGTACACGTGAGTTGTAATATATATGTATACTCATGAATAAGTCTTGAATATATTTAAAGGTATGAATCTTATGTATGTATATGTAATTTCGAATATGTGTGTATATACATGTACAAATTTTTGTATTGAATTAAAGGTATGAAATTGTTAGCTTAGATTATCTATAAGGTATTAGAATGTATGGTATATATTTTTTTGAATTGATTTTTTTTCATGTAAAATATATATATTAAGTGATTCGATTAGTAAATGTATACTACTTAAGGTATGATATAAGTTAAACGATAAGATTTTAATAGTAGAATTTAATTTATTAAGTTATATGTATATATATGTGAGTGTACGGATGTATAATTAAATTATTTAGCTGAATTTGGTATTTGATCTTTATATATATATGGTTTAAAAATAAAGTTTATAAATTATTGAGCTAAATTTTTATGTATGGACAGTATATACAAATATAGTTCGAACATGAGTAACAACTTCTGTGAATTGAGATTTTCAGGCTTAGTGCCTATCAGGTTTATTGTCAGTGAAATAATTCAGACTTTATGTCTAACAGGCTTGATGCCGGTGAAATTATTCAGACTATATGTCTAGCAGGCTTGATGCCGGTGAAATTATTCAGACTATACGTCTAGCAGGCTTAATGCCGGTGATACATTTCGGACAATAAATCTAGTAGGCTAAAAGCCGGTGTACCGAATCAGGTTTTAAAACCTAGCAGGCTAAGTGTCGGTGAATCTGTTTAAATTATGTGAGAATATGCAATTGATATATCTATGATTTTGATTATATGGAATTGATGAATACATAAACGTTCGATCTATTTTTTTTAGTTACATGTGTTTGATGAGTATACAAATGTTCAGTCATATGATTTTGGTTATATTAAATTGATGAGCATATATATATTTGGTCTAAGCATTTATTAAATATATATATGTGCATTCGGTATATGGATATATTAAATATATATGCAATAGGTATATGCATTTGCTAAGCAATTGATAAATATATATTCGGCAAATGCATTCAATAAGTATATATATATACATGTTTGGTTAAATGCATTCGGTTATAATGTTTGTTTAAAATATTTAAATTCTAACTATGGCATGTATAGACTAGATAAATGTTTTGAATGTCGTATTTTGTTGTATTGTATATGATTATTATAACCATACTAAAATGGTTTATTTTCTTATGGATTTGCTAGTTTGCAATGTTTTTATTAGTTAGATTTTAATGTCTTTGTTTATTAAAAATGTTAGAAGAGAGAAGTTTAAAATTTTGCATTTTGTTTTATAATAGACCAAGCTTATTATATTTAAATATATATAATATATATGCATTGATTTTGAGATGGTTGTGTTTGTTCAGTAATGCCTCGTAACCCTAATTCGGTGACGGATATGGGTTAGGGGTGTTACATTTGATTGGTATTAGAGCTACGGTTTAGTCGATTCTAGGACTAACGTAGCGCGTATAAGTCTTGCTATACATGCCATAATTTATACTGAGATAGTGTGATGATTTCTGACATCTAAAAATGTGTTTTCGTATAGTAATGGATCCCAATCGAGCCATAGCTGATCATGTTGAGAGTATAGCGCCTGCTCCCGTGCAAGGGACAGAGCCGGTAGATTCTTGACCGACCTTGAGTAACCAGGAGGGAGAGGCTAAACAAGCCTTCTACCAAATGATGAACGACTGGTTTACTCAATATATCCGGACTAATCCGGCTGCACAACAACCTCTACCCCAGATTAATCCATCTTCGGTTCCTGTTATACCTCAAGTGAGTGATCCGATGAGATTACTTAAGCCTCCTGTTGATAAAATTTGAAAACACGGGGCCGAAGAGTTCAGAGCCACTGATGATGATGATGCTGAGCGAGCTAAATTCTGGCTCGATAATACTATTCGAGTGTTTGATGAGTTATCTTGCACCCCTGATGAGTGCTTGAAATGTGCCATATCTTTGCTACGGGACACTGCATATCACTGGTGGAATACACTAGTATCGGTGGTTCCGAAAGAGCGAGTGACCTGGAAATTCTTTCAGACTGAGTTCCGTAAGAAATACATCAGTCAGAGATTCATTGATAAAAAACGCAAGGAATTTATTGAATTGAAACAGGGTCGGATGACAGTGATAGAATACGAACGAAAATTTGTGAAACTCAGTAGATATGCTCGAGAGTGTGTTTCGACTGAAGCTATTATGTGTAAAATATTTGAAGATGGGCTGAATGAAGATATTAAACTGTTAGTTTGCATACTTGAGATAAATGAGTTCGTAGTACTTGTTGAACGAGCTTGTAAAACCGAGGAGCTCGGGAAAGAGAAGAGAAAAGCTGACTATGAAGCTCGAGATTCCCGTAAAAGATCATTTAGTAAATCGTTCCATTTGGCCTCAAGGGAATTCAGAGAGGATCATAGCCAATCTAAAGCTACTGCAGGGTTTCCTAAACATGATCGAGATCGAACCCTTGTAAGTTCACGAGCTAATTCAGTTGCTAGTGTGGATAATGTTCGACAAAATAGATCAGAGTGCAAGCATTGTGGGAAATGGCATCCTGGAGATTGCAGATTACATGATCGGTCTTGCTTTAAGTGTGGTTCAAAGGATCATTTCATTCGAGAGAGTCCGATGGTAGCTGAGCAAAATACTGTACAGAGTACTAGACCGAGTAATGTGTCAGTACGAGGTAGACCACCCAGGTATTCGGGTAATGTAAGTGGTAGTCAGAGAGGGATAAAGGACACGGCAGTTCGATCTGAGGCTTGTGCACTTGCCAGAGCATATGCCATCCGTGCTCGAGAGGAGGCTTCTTCTCCAGATGTTATTATCGGTACTTTCACTCTTTTTTATAATAATGTTATTGCATTGATTGATCCTGGTTCGACTCATTCTTATGTGTGTGAGAATTTAGTATTCAGTAAGACTCTACCTGTTGAGTCTACTGAGTTTGTGATTAGAGTATCGAACACCTTAGGCCGGTGTGTTGTGGTTGACAAAGTTTGTAAGAATTGTCCGTTGATAATTCAATATTTATGTTTTCCGACTGATTTGATGTTGTTACCATTTGACGAGTTCGATATAATTTTGGGTATGGACTGGTTGAATTTACACACTGCTGTGGTTAACTGCAAAAGAAAGACTATCGATTTAAGGTGCCAGAATGACGAGATTATTCGGATTGAATCTAATGATTTGAATGGTTTACCATCAGTGGTATCCTCGATGTTGGCTCAAAAGTATGTGAGGAAAGGGTGTGAAGCTTATATTGCGTATATTCTTGATAGTAAAGTGACCGAAAAGAAGATTGAATCTCTGCCAGTTGTGTGTGAGTATTCAGATGTGTTTGCCGAAAATTTGCCGGGTTTGCCACCTATTCGGGAGGTAGAATTTGGAATTGAGTTAGTACCGAGGACCACTCCGATTTCAATAGCTCTATACCGTATGGCACTGACTGAATTAAAAGAGTTGAAAGCATAGTTGCAAGAGTTGACAGATAGAGGTTTCGCACGATCGAGTTTTTCTCTCTGGGGTGCACTAGTTCTATTTGTGAAAAAGAAAGATGGAACGATGAGAATGTGCATTGATTTCCGGCAGCTCAATAAGGTTACTATAAAGAACAATATTCGTTACCACGTATTGACGACTTGTTCGATCAGTTAAAAGGGGCTTCAGTGTTTTCGAAGATAGATTTCAGATCAGACTACTATCAGTTGTGGGTTAAAGACTCTGATGTGCCAAAGACTGCTTTCCGAACGAGGTACGGACATTATGAGTTTTTGGTTATGCCTTTCAGACTTACTAATGCACCTGTTATTTTCATGGATTTGATGAATCGGATCTTTAGACAGTATCTAGACCGATTTGTGGTAGTATTTATAGATGATATTTTGATCTACTCTAGTGACGAAACCGAGCATGCCGAACATCTGAGACTTGTGTTACAAACTTTGCGAGATAAACAGTTGTATGCAAAGTTTAGTAAATGTAAGTTCTGGCTACGCGAAGTCAGTTTTCTGGGCCATGTTGTATCAACATCGGGTATTCGGGTTGATCCGAGTAAAATTTCAGCTATACTTGATTTGAGACCTTCGAAAAATGTCTCTGAAGTTCGAAGCTTTCTAGGGCTCGCTGGTTATTATAGACGGTTTATAAAATGGTTCTATATGATTGCTACCCTGATGACAAAGTTACTACAAAAAGATGTTACGTTTGAGTGGTCAGAAAAGTGCCAAAAAAGTTTTGATCAATTGAAAGTTCTTTTGACCGAAGCTCTAGTCTTAGTTCAGCTAGAATCGGGTAAAGAGTTTTTTTATTTATAGTGATGCATCTTTAAATGGTTTGGGCTGTGTTTTGATGCAGGAAGGCAAAGTTGTAGCCTATGCCTCGAGACAGTTAAAGCCGCACGAAAAGAACTATCTGACGCACAATCTGGAATTGGCCGCTATTGTATTTGCGTTGAAAATATGGCGCCACTATCTGTTTGGTGAAAAATGTCATGTTTATTCCGATCATAAAAGCTTGAAGTATTTGATGACTCAGAAAGATCTGAATTTGAGACAACGTCGATGGTTAGAATTGCTAAAAGATTATAATTGACTATCATCCGGGAAAGGCTAATGTTGTTGCTGATGCCCTAAGTTGAAAATCACTATTTTCTTTGCGTGCAATGAGCGCGCATATGACTATGTTTGATGATGGTGTAATAGTAGTTGAGTTGAAAGCAAAACCGTTATTTGTTCAACAGATTTGTGAAGCTCAGAAAGCTGATGATAATTTAATTGCAAAACGAGCTCATGTGACTTAAATCTTGATTCGAAGTTTCTAGTTGATGCTGAGGATTGTTTGAGATTCAGAAACCAATTATGTGTTTCAAAAAATTCAGAGTTAATTCAGATTATCTGTTCACCCAGGTAGTACAAAAATGTATAACGATCTGAAACAGCACTATTGGTGGCATGGTATGAAATGAGACATTTCTGACTTTGTTTCGAAATGTTTAATATGTCAGCAAGTAAAAGCCGAGCATCAGGTACCTTCTGGGTTGCTTCAGCCGATCATGATACCTAAATGGAAATGGGACAGAGTTACGATAGATTTTGTATCCGGTTTACCGTTGACACCGAGCAAGAAAGATGCAATTTGGGTGGTTCTTGATAGATTGACAAAACTGGCTCGCTTTGTCCCGGTTCGTATTGATTATTCACTTGATAAACTTGCTGAATTATATATTTCTCAGATTGCGAGATTGCACGGAGTACCTATTTCTATTGTTTCGGACAAAGACCCGAGATTCACATCGCGATTTTGGAAGAAATTACAAGATGTTTTAGGTACGAAACTACATTTTAGCACAGCTTTTCACCCACAAACAGATGGTCAATCCGAACGAATCATTCAGATACTTGAGGATATGTTGAGATGTTGCATTCTCGAGTTTGAAGGTACGTGGGAACGATACTTACCTTTGTTTGAATTTGCTTATAATAATAGCTTTCAATCTAGTATCAAAATGGCACCTTATGAGGCTTTGTACGGTCGTAAATGTCGTACACCATTGTATTGGACAGAGCTTAGTGAAAATAAGATACACGGGGTCGATTTGATTAAAGAGACTAAACAGAAAGTGAAAGTGATTCGGGATAGTCTGAAATCAGCATCGGATCGTCAGAAATCTTATGCGAACTTAAAATAAAGGCAATATTCGGTGTTTCGAAATTTCGAGAAATTGAACCCTAACTTACTGGATTCTGATTTCTCGTTTGACCCAAATAACCAAATATCCTTCTCAAAAGGCATGAATTTTAAATTTTAAAAAAAGAAACTTAATTTCAAAGATTGGACTGTTGCACCCTAACTCATTGAGTGTGATAATTTATTTCTTTGAAATGAGTATGTCTTATCATCCAATTCGATTATTCAAGTTTTCTTTTCAAAGGATCGTATTTTAAAATATTTTCAAAATTTCAACACTAAGACATTAAGGTATCAATTCGGTACCAATTTTTGGGCTTTGCGAGGGTGCTAACCCTTCCTCGTGCGCAACCGACTCCCAAACCTATTTTCTCAAAATTCGAAGACCAAAATCGTTATTTAGTAAATCAATATATTTTATTCAAATCTCAGGGTGACCCGATCACACCTCAATAAAAGATCGGTGGCGACACCAATTTTCGTTTTCAAGTCGACTACTAATTTTTGTTTTCAAAAAAATGGTTTTGAATTTAATTATATAATATACTAAAAAATAATTCATAAATTTAATTAGACATTTAATTTTGAAAAATATATTAAATTATATAATATCATTTTTTAAGATATTAGTTAAGTTATTTTTGAATTTCCACTCCGCTGGGGACCTTTGAGAGTCAAGCCGTAAAATTGATTTTTTTTGTCTTATTGTCGAAAATTGAAAATTTGATCTGAAAAATTACGATCCTCTCATTGCATTTGTTTGTGGTATGATTACTGTAAATTGAGTTTTATATCTTGGCATCATATTGCATAAAGACTGTTTAGTATTACCCTTTTAAGTGGGAGTGAGAAGCTACTCCTTCGTGAGATTTTCACCTCCGTGCAGGATAGTGGATCACTTCTGGGATACATCCGTACCTATGTCTTCGTGATATTTCATCTCCGTGCAGCCATAGGGAAATGTATTCCCCTGAACCGAAGTCGGTCTGTATGAGCCTATAATGGGTGAAGATCGAGAAATCTGCTAGTTTGGGTATCTTGACTTTAGAACCAAACCACATATAGAGGACCTAGGAGCCTAACTTAAGTAGAATTATCCCAAACTTTAGTGATTACCCAGATATGTACTTGATTTTTGTCCATGTGTTATACTGACTTGTTTGTGTTTTGTTGGTATTTTTTGCATGTCACTACATATTTCAAAGAGTGTCGATTCAAGTTCGGTTACTAAATTAGAAAATTGTCATGGAAAATGAATTTCTTGATAAAGTGGAAGACAATGCCATTGTCCATATATGGTCAGAGAAAGTGCAATTGGAAAAAGGAGACAGTTTAGCTAAGGGGTATGTGTCAGAGCTGTGGGATTACACTCGTATTAGTGTGACGCAAAATAGCCTTCAAGAGTTAAAGGAGATATGGGATCAGTGGAATGATGAGACTAAGCAGTTGTTTTACTCTAATTATGGGGACTTACCGTATTTATTTGATATTAGGGTGGATGAACAATTGTTTCGGGCCCTTGCTCAATATTGAAACCCTGCATATAACTGTTTTACTTTTGAGAGGGTGGATTTGGTGCCTACAGTGGAGGAATATACAGTTTTACTACGTTGCCTGAGGTTTCAGGTTGACAAAGCATATTCCAGAGCCACGTATGTCCCAGCTTTTTGGAAAAAATTGATGAACATTACGGAGATGGGTGAGCAGTGGATCACGGCCAGGATCAAGCAGAAGGGTGAGTGTAAATGTATTCCATGGAAGAATTTGCAAGACTTAATTCTAACGTATCTATATGGGAAAAAGAAAGTTGATGTGTTTTCCTTGAGTATTTATGGGTTGGTGATTTTTTCTAGGGCGTTAGGGCATGTTGATGAAGCGGTTTCAGATCTTTTTGACCTGGTGGATAAAGGGGTCACAGTTCTAGCAATTTTGGCTAAAATGTTTAGATCCTTGAACGCATGCAGACGAGCTAGCGAAGGTAGATTTATAGGATGTGCACAGTTGCTGTTAGCCTGGTTCCATAGTCATTTCTGGAAGGTGGATAAAATTTCGTACCGAGTTTTCTCCGAACAGTACTCCCCATTAAAAGAGATAGTGGCCACGCCAAGAAGGGACGACATATCAGAGGAAAATTGGATGACAATTCTTCAAAATCTTCAAGAAGAGGATGTTGAGTGGAGAGCTCCTTGGTTGATTCCTGACGAAATTCTTTACCAATGCGAGAGCTTTGATTGGGTTCCGTTGCTTGGAATTTGGGGAGTCGTTAGGTATGCACATTTTCTTGTACTAAGGCAATACAGTTCAAGACAGTTTGTACCGACAACACATGGGTTAGCTCAGTGTGAGTTCTCGTACCGAGGAGATAATTATAAGAAGAAAGTGAAGGAAATTTCTCAGGCTTGGAATCAGGCTCGTAGGATGAAAAGGCTAGCTGTGGGCCCAGTGACGACACCTGAGTATGGTGAGTGGCGAAGTAAGAGAATTAATAATAATATTCCGGAGTTAAATTCAGAAGATGTACGATCAATGGAAGAATACTTACAAGTGATCCCATCAGAGCTGGAAATTATAAAACAAGATTTCGAAAGGAAGAATTTAGACCTTGAAAGGAAGATAGAGCGGTTAGAAGAAGAAAAGATGCATTTGAGGTTAGATGTTGATGTTCAAAAGTTAGAGGCTGAAAAATTAAGGAAAGGAAAGAATAAAGCAGAGGAGGACCTAGATAGTTTAAAGACGGATTACAAGAAGTTACGACTATCGATGAGAACTGCTGGGCTGGGAAAGACTTCAGAGAAGTGGCGACAAGAGATCCAAGAAGAAAGAAACAAAGCCGATTGGTGGGAAAGAAAATTTCAAGAGACCCAAGTGTAGAAAGAGACTTTAGAACGACAGGTGTTAGAAACCCAAAGCAATCAAGAAGAACTAAAAGCTAGAATAGCAGAACTCGAGAGACCGCTTGCTCTGTACAGAAGTCGTAATTCTGTGGTAGAATTAAAGACAAGTTTGAGCAAGATCAAGGAAATAAAGAAGAGGATAGAAGAATTAGAGCGTACATTACAAAGTTGTGAGCACCAGATTGAATTCCTTGAAGAAAATGAGGAGCATTGGAGGGAACAACTTTATCACTCACAGAATCAAATCAGGAATAGAGATTACATTATGGGCAAGGCTATGGCTTAGATTCGGGAGGTAGTTGATCATTTGCAAACATTGGCAATTCAGGCTGACGTATTAAGCATAAAGTAAGAGCTGAAATAAGATCGAGGTCAGGAGTTAGCTTTGTTGTTGAAGGAAGTTGAAACTTTGAACATTAGGGCAAAGCCATATTTGTAATCCATTTTATGTAAAGAATTTTGTTTATCAATAAAGTTTTCTAAAAGAAATTGGATCAGATTCGACACCCTTTTGCATTCATTTCATGCGTGTGCATTACATAACATCATATGCATTCAAGATTATTAAAAGGTTTTAATTGGTTAAAATTATGCCTTAGTTAATCTGGAAACCAACAAAAACTTACCAACCAAGCACCGTTACGGTACCCGTGCAAAGTAAAAAATTATGGATCAAAGGTTGGAAAAGCTTGAGTGACTTCAAAAGGAAATGCAGGATCAGTTACAGATGCAATTGAATGAGAAATTGGAAAAAATTCAATAGGATATGACAGAAAGGATGCTAGAGTCTCAAAAGGATATGATGGCTAAGCTGACACAGTTACTGACTAGTAGAGTAAATAAGGGGAAGGGTCATGTGGTTAATGATGATGAAGAAGACAAGGATGGACCTCTATATCCTCCAGGCTTTACTCCTTCGCATGTGTAAATTCTAGTTGAGGTGCATCCGCGCAGATCCTCTGTTTCAATTAGGCCTCAGCAGTTTCAAGCTGGTGTTTCAATGCCGATGAACTTCCAGGCTGGATCAGGTTCTAACCCCGGGGATAACCCGATTAATCTTGTTATCCCAGATTTTGATGAAGTAGCGGAGAAGGATAAAGTAAAGGAAGAATTTCCAAAATAGTTTGAGGAGAAGTGAAAATGGATTGAAGAGAAATTTAGGGCAATGGAGAGCACTGAAAGCTATCGTGGAATAGATGCTAAAGATCTGAGTTTGGTCCCGGATTTGGTGCTTCCTTATAAGTTCAAGATGCCAGAATTTGAGAAATATAGTGGGACCAGTTGCCTTGAAGCCCATATTACCATGTTCTGTAGGAGAATGACTGGGTTTATTAACAATGATCAGTTATTAATACATTGTTTCCAAGATAGCCTCACTAGGGCAGCATCTGAATGGTACAATCAGTTAAAGTTGAACCAAAATTGGTACTTGAAGGGTTTGGCGTAGGCTTTTATGAGGCAGTACAGTCATGTATCAGAAATGATGCCTGATAGAATCACCTTGCAAAATTTGAAAAGAAATTGAATGAAAGTTTTAGACAGTATGCACAGAGGTGGAGAGAGATTGCGGTTCAAGTTCAGCCGCCACTCTTAGAAAAATAAATGACGATACTTTTTATCAATACATTGAAGGCCCCGTTCATTACACACATGTTGGGAAGTGCTTCAAAGAATTATTCAGATATAATCATGAACTGTGAAATGGTTGAAAATGCTATCAGAAGTGGAAGAATAGATGGTGGGGAGAATAATAGAAGGTTAGCCCCAAAGAAAAGAGAAAACGAAGTGAACAATGTGAGCGCATACAGCAAGTTAATTACAGTAAATTAACCAAGGAAGGTGGTTGCTAATCAACAAGGCTCATCGAAACAAGAATTAGGAATGAGGCAAAATACTGAGAAGCCCTAATTCACTCCAATTCCAATGACATATAAAGAGCTGTAGCAGAATTTATTTAATGCACATGTTGTTGCTCCTCATTACTTAAACCCTTTACAACCCCGTATCCCAATTGGTATGATGTAAATGCACAATGCGACTATCATGCGAGAATTACGGGGAATTCAATAGAGAATTGTACTGCCTTTAAGAAAGTAGTTGAAAGGCTCATCAGTGTGGGTGTTGTCAAATTGGATGACTCATCTAGCACAGAAAATTTGCTACCCAATCATACTGATAAGGGAGTGAATATGATGAGTGAAAATATAGGAGAAGGAGTCAAGACTGACATTTCTAAAGTAAAAACTCCATTGAAATGGGTTTGGAAAGAGATAGCAAGAAGAGGGTTAGTCATTACGGGTTCCGAGAAAGGTTGGGAGAATGAAAATTATTGTGAATTCCATCATGAAACAGGACACGAAATCCAGAGATGTGAAGAATTCAGAGCTTTAGTCCAAAACAAGATGGATAACAAAAAGATAAAGTTCTATGAAGAAGTAGAAGAAAAAAGAAGTATATGTGCGTCGGACTCGACAACAAGGACCCCAAAAATAAATCATCCTGTGGTCATTATCTCACGCCCTAAGAATAATGAGGCTAGGGTTCAGGTAACACCAAAAATTATAATTCAAAAACCATTAAATTTCTCTTATAAGGATAGTAAAATGGTCCCGTGAAATTATGGATGCAATGTGACAATCCCGAGAAAAGAAGTTACGGTCAATATTATAAAAGGAAATCCGGAAACGGGTTCTTATACGCGTAATGGGAAGCATTATGATACCCAAACAGAATTGCCAAGAGAAAAGACTTTGATTGTAGAACAAAGGAATGAGAAGGCAGTTGAATCTGAGCCATTGGTTAATGAGCCAATAAAAGAAGAAGAAGCAAAAGAGTTCTTAAAATTCTTGAAACACAGTGAATACAGTGTTGTGGAGCAATTACACAAACAGCAAGCTCGCATATCTGTATTAACTTTACTCTTAAGCTCAGAAGTACATCGAAGTGCATTGATGAAAGTATTAAAGGAAACATATGTGGCCAATGATATTTCTGTCAATAAGCTGGATCACTTGGTCAATAATATAAGTGCCGATAATTTTATCTTTTTCAATGATGATGAAATACCGTCTGGAGGAAGGAGCTCCACTAAAGCTTTGCACATTACTACTTAATGCAAATGGTACACACTGCCAGGGGTTTTGATTGATAATGGATCCGCACATAACGTATTGCCTTTATCCACTCTTAATCGACTACATGTGGACAGTTCACATATGAAAACATGCCAGAATATAGTAAGAGCATTTGATGGAACAGAAAGGAGGGTTATGGGAAGAATTGAAATATCATTAATGATTGACCCAACTACTTATGAGGTGGACTTCCTGGTAATGGATATTAAGCCTTCCTACAACTGTTTATTGGGGAGACCGTTGATACACTCGGTAGGGGCAATACCTTCATCGCTACATCAGAAGATGAAGTTAGTATCAGAAGGTCGATTGGTAACAATAAGTGCAGAGGAGGATATCATCGCGACGGTAATTGGTGATGCACCTTATGTGGAGACCAATGATGAGGTAGTGGAATGCTCTTTCCGGTCCTTAGAGTTTGTGAACGCAACTTTTATTGCTGAAGGAAACAAAATTTTGGTACCAAAAATATCCAAGATCACAGAAATGGGTCTGCAATTGATGGTAGGAAGAGGAGCCTTACCAGGGAAAGGATTGGGAAAACATTTTCAGGGAAGAATTGATGCACTAATGCTGAGGGACAAGTTTGATCATTTTGGCTTAGGGTACAAGCCAGATATGAAACAGAAGAGGAAAAAAGTGGAAAAAAGACAGGAGAGAAGAAGGGCACGGTTGAGCGGAGATGAAGTCAAATAGGAGCTTTTGACCTTTCCCGACATATCTAAAACCTTTGTGTCGGGATGGTTTATTTTTCCTGAATGAAAGTGTTCGGAAAAGAAGGTATTGAAGAAATGTTAGAAAATGTTCATATCAATGCCATAGAAACAACTGAAGGAAGGGCCTTATTGGAGATTCGCCCTCACGAACCTAGGAGCGAGCTAAACAATTGGACTGCGGAAGAAATCCCTGTAGTCTTTAGAGCTTATTCAGAGTAATATTCAGAACATTCTTGTTGTTTTTAGCGTAAAAATGATAGGAAATCCTTTGTGAAATAAGCTCAAGTCTGAATATCATTATTCTAAAAAAATACATTTTTGCATTCATTTCGAGTAATTATTCTTTTATTCTTTTCATGCAAGTAAATATCTTTTTCATTTGACTGAGATTGTCTTCCAAATTATTCTTTCATTACATTTATAACCTTATAATTATCCATAAATTTATATATTCTTTGTATATTCTTTGGTGTACCCCCCATAGGTCCTCAAATATCAATGACATGAGTGATGCTGCTTCAAATATGAAGTCTCATGTTGAGCAAGACATGTGTTTAGAGGGATCTCATGACTTTGAAAATAACGTAGAATGTGGCATATCTCTGGACTTGTTGAGAATGTTGGAACAAGAGGATAAACAAATCTTACCTCATAAGGAATCATTGGAAATTGTAAGCCTAGAGGAAGGAAAAGAAGTGAAAATTAAAACTGATATCACCGCAAAGACAAAACAAGATCTCATTGAGTTACTCCGAGAATTCAAAGATGTTTTTGCATGGTCATACCAGGATATGCCCGGGCTAAGTACTAGCATTGTGGTGCATCGTCTTCCTATAAAAGAAGATTGTAAACCAGTTCAGCAGAAGCTTAGGAGAATGAGACCCGATATCGTGCTAAAAATAAAAGAAGAAGTCAAAAAACAATTCGATGCCGGATTCTTACAAGAGGTCAAATATTCAGAATGGGTAGAAAACATCATTCATGTTCCTAAAAAGGATGGAAAGGTACGAATGTGCGTAGAGTACAGGGACTTGAACAAGGCTAGTCCAAAAGACAATTTTCCGTTGCCTCACATTGATACTTTGGTAGATAATACGGCAGACTACTCATTATTTTCTTTCATGGATGGCTTTTCTGGATACAATCAAATAAAGATGCATCCTGAAGATATGGGGAAAACCACGTTCATTACCTTTTGGGGAACATTTTGTTACAAAGTAATATACCCTTTAGATTGAAGAATGCGGGGGCAACGTATCAAAGGGCCATGGTGACCTTGTTTCATGACATGATGCATAAGGAAATTGAAGTCTATGTTGATGATATGATCGCAAAATCTAGAACTGAAGAAGAACATGTTCGAGTCTTGAGAAAATTATTCTTAAGGTTGAGAAAATTTTAGCTCAAGCTCAACCCAACAAAATGCACATTTGGAGCCAGATCAGTCAAGTTGCTAGGTTTCATAGTCAGTAGGAAGAGGATTGGGGTTGACCTAGATAAAGTTAAGGAAATACGAGACTTACCTCCACCACACACTCAGAAGGAAGTCCGAGGTTTCCTAGGAAGGCTGAATTACATTGCTCGGTTCATATCACAACTGACTGAGAAATGTGATCTAGTGTTTCATCTTCTGAAGAAACATAATCCGGGTGAATGGGACGAGCAGTGTCAGAGGGCTTTTGTCAAGATAAAGCAATACTTGGCTAATACTCCGGTGCTCTCACCGCCTAGTCCAGATAGGCCCTTGATACTGTATTAAACGATGTTTGGTAATTCCATAGGATATGTATTGGGCCAACATGATGAGACAGGAAGGAAGGAAAGGGTAATATATTATCTCAGTAAGAAATTCATTGATTGTGAAATGAGGTACTCATCTATTGAGAAGTTGTGTTGTGCATTTATTTGGACCACTCGAAGACTAAGACAGTACATGTTGTATCATAGGACTTGGTTGATTTCAAAGTTGGATCATTTTAAGTATATGATGGAATCAACTGCTTTAAATGGGAGAATGGCTAGATGGTAGATTCTGCTTTCTGAATTTGACATAGTATATGTAATTCAGAAGGCTATAAAGGGAAGTGCAATAGCTGATTTTCTAGCCAGTAGAGCCTTGGAGGACTATGAGTCTTTGAACTTCGATTTTTCAAATAAGGATTTGATGTATGTGGCAAACACTGAAGAAAATCCCCAAATGGATCACATATGGAAGCTAAATTTCGATGGAGCTTTAAATGTTATGGGTAATGGAATTGGGGTAGTCTTGGTATCCCCAAGTGGAGATCATTATCCTATTGCTAGCAAGTTGGACTTTGATTGCACAAACAATATGAAAAAATATGAAGCATGTATTATGGGCATTCGTGCAGCTATTGAACGTAAAATCAAAGTGCTAAAAGTATATGGGGATTCCGTATTGGTGATATACCAACTCAAAGGAGAATGAGAAACTAGGGACCCTAAGTTAATCAGTTATAGAAAGCTGGTTCTTGAATTGATTGATGAGTTTGATGACATTTCTTTCTATAACCTCCCATGAGACGAAAACCAAATGGCTGATGTATTAGCTACTCTAGCTTCGATGATTCAGATGAACAGGTTAGAGGTCATGAAGCCTATTCAAATGAGCATCTATGAGACTCCGGCTCATTGTTACAGTATTGAGGAGGAGGAAAAGGATGATCATCCTTGGTATCAGAATATCCTACAATATGTGAAGAATCGGGAGTACCCTAATCAAGCGACAGAGAATGACAAGAGAACATTAAGAAGAATAGCCATTGAATATGTCTTGGATGGGGAAGTGCTATACAAAAGAGGGAAGGATCAAGTACTACTAAGATGTGTCGATGCCGTAGAGGCTAGAAAGATCCTGGAAGAAGTCCATGAGGGCATTTGTGAAACTCATGCAAATGGTTTCACGACGACCAGACAGATCATGAGATTTGGACACTATTGGTCCACCATGGAAGGAGATTTCATTAATTATGCCAAGAAGTTTCATAAATTTCAAATTTATAGAGACAAAATATATGTACCTCATTCACCTCTTCACGTTATGACTGCTTCGTGGTCGTTCTTCATGTGGGGCATGGATGTTATTGGGCCAATATCACCGAAGGCTTCAAATGGACATCGTTTCATCTTCGTGGTCATTGATTTCTTTACCAAGTGAGTGGAAGCTGCTTCATATGCAAATGTCACGAAGTCGACGGTTAGCAAATTCTTGAAAAAGGAGATCATTTGTCGATATAGAATGCCTGAAAGGATCATATCCAATTATGCGTTGAATTTGAATAATAGCACAATAGTGAAGGTTTGTAGTCAATTTAAGATCAGACATCCTAACTCGTCTCCATATCGCCCAAAAATGAATGGTGCAGTGGAGGCGGCCAATAAAAATATTAAGAAAATTATGGGAAAAATGATTGAAACTTACAAGGATTGGCATGAGAAGTTACCATTTGCTCTCTTGGCCTACCGAATATCTGTTTGGACCTCTACTGGGGCAATACCTTTTTCTCTAGTTTATTGGATGGAAGTCATTTTACCCATTGAGATAGAAATTCCTTCCCTCCGAGTATTGGCTGAATTAAAATTGGATGAAGCATAATGGGTTCAATCTCGATACGATCAGTTGAACTTAATAGAAAGGAAAAGGTTAAAAGTCATTCAGCATGGTCAAATGTATCAAAAACGAATGATGCGAGCCCATAACAAAAAGGTTCGTCCCAGAGAATTCCATGAAGGGGATCTGGTGTTGAAGAAAATTCTTCCTATACAAAAAGATTTTAGAGGAAAATGGATGCCAAATTGGGAAGATCCTTATGTTGTAAAGAAAGCCTTTTCCAGAGGAGCTTTGATTCTAAGTGAGATGGATGGAAAAAACTTGCCAAATCCTATAAACTCAGATTCAGTCAAGAAATACTTCACTTGAAGGAGAAGGGACCAATGTGAAAACCCGCAAAGGGCGCTTTGAGTCCAAAAAAATAAAAAAATAAACCAAAAATAAAAAAGAAAATGGAGAGGCCAAGGTGAAAACCCGCAAAGGGCGCCTTGGGACCAAAGGGGATTTGAGTTGAAAACCCGAAAAGGGCGGCTCAAATATTGATCAAAATGGGGCAAGAGGTGATCAGAGCAACTTGAATTTTGATCAGATTGGGGCATGTGGTGACCTTGCTATACTTGAATCAAAAGGAAGGGGTAGGCGACATCTTGGGGCATCGACAAAGTACTGTAGGTCTCCTAAACACATGTCAAACTCAGAATGGTCTTCAGAAAGTTTGTATAGAGAAGTTCAAGCTGCGATATCTAGGGCGCCTAATTGTTATACTATTGATATTGAATTTTTTGTTCTTGGAATACTTTATTCTTTTCCAAGATACACATTCCCAATCAATTTCTTTGATATCCTTCTTTACTATTTTTGATAATTTATTCCTTTCGAGCTATGCTCAGAACCAACTTTATTCTTATACATTGTTATGACCTTTTTTGCAAACATGTTGCATTGGAACAATGATTAATAGACTAATAAAACTTTCACAAGGGAATTTTGCATATTACTCTAGAAGTTTCTAAATAATACAGGAACCTGAAATAGGACTATTGTTTAGAACGCACCAAGTTTAAAGGTTGGAAAACTGAAAAGGAAGAGCCTAAATTAGGATATTCTCTTTGGATTTTGTTGTCAAAAACATTGATTGAACAAAATGACAAGATGTCGTGTTGACGAAAAAGCTTAAATAAACAAGCAAGCAATGATCACAGGCAATAGGAAGAGGTTTCCTCGGAGAAGAAAGCCTTCACT
The DNA here is from genome assembly GCF_007990345.1 of Gossypium hirsutum. Lineage (NCBI taxonomy): Eukaryota > Viridiplantae > Streptophyta > Magnoliopsida > Malvales > Malvaceae > Gossypium > Gossypium hirsutum. The sequence goes on along the minus strand of NC_053443.1, from coordinate 22,659,751 downwards.
TGTGCATGAGCCTTGGGTACGACACCCTCGGAATGGTGTAAGGGACCAGATAGATTTAGATCCTGTATCCTTGAATTGTGATAGGAAAGGATTGAGGAAAAGTCATATATTTCTACCATTGGGTTACAGAGGGAGAAAATGGTAGAAATTTTGCATCCCAATAGATTGAACTTGGAGGTTACAATGGGGGCAATCTGACTAGGTGATTCTTCAGAAAAGCCAGCCGAGCAAGAAGACGTTTTAGCACGTCAGTGATAAAACCTTAATAAACTTTGAGTAATGGCTACCTAAGCGGGATCATTCTCGAAAAAATAAATAAATAAAATTCTGCATTCATTCAAATGTCATTCATACATGTCTAGTTAGGAGCATTTGATTCATTCTGATCATGGCATCCTAATCACTAAGCATAATTAAGTTCATAAAATGAATTATACATGTCATGTTCCTCAGAGAGCTGATCAGTGAAACCACAAATCCTATCTCCCTGAAGTTGCAGTGGAATGGATTGAAGATAACCAGCCTTATCTCCCTGAGCAGTAGTGGAGTAGGTTGAAGATAACAGATCTTGTTTTCCTGTACTAGAAGCGAATTAGATAGAAGATACCAACCTTATCTCCCTGAGTAGCAATAGAGTAGGTTGAAAATTACAGACCTTATCTCCCTAAGCAGTAGTGGAGCAAATCAAAGACGGCGAATTTTATCTTCCCAAGGCAGTAGGGAAGTAGATTTAAGCCACCAGCCTTATCTTCCTGAGCAGCAGTGGAGTAGGTTGAAAATTACAGATCTTATCTCCCTAAGCAGTAGTGGAGCAGATCAAAGACGAAAAATTTTATCTTTCCAATGAAGTAAGGAAGCAGATTTAAGTCACTAGCCTTATCTCCCTAAGCAGCAGTGGAGTAGGTAGAAAATTACAGATCTTATCTCCCTAAGCAGTAGTGGAGCAGATAGAAGACGGCAAATCTTATCTTTCCAAGACAGTAGGGAAGCAGATTTAAGCCACTAGCCTTATCTCCCTGAGCAACAGTGGAGTAGGTCGAAGATTGTAGATCTTATCTTCCTGTACTGGCAGTGAAGCAGATCGGAAGCACCAGCCTTATCTCCTTGAGCAGCAGCGAAACAGTTTGAAAGTAGCAGATCTTGCCTTCTTGTATTGCCAATGAAGTAGATCGAAGCCAATAATCCTATCTCCCTGAAGTTGCAGTGGAGTGGATTCAGATAATAGGTCTTACCTCCCTGAGGTTGCAGCAGAGTAGACCGAGAAAGTAGGTTTTATTCCCCTGAAGTTGTGGTGGGGCAGACTGAAGATGGCAAATCTTATCGCCCTAAAATTGCAGTAGAGTGGATTAGAATATAGATCTTATCTTCCTGAGGTTGCAGTGGAGTGGATTGAAGCACTAGTTCCTATACCTTTGAAGATGCAGTAGGATAGAATGAGGCTACTTGAAGAAGAAGAGTACCAAGATCCAGTGCGACTGGACAAAAATTGGCCATTTCTAAAGTTTTTACTCTGTTCCCGTTACACGACAACAAGCAAAGAGGGGCAGCTGTAATACCCAATTTTAGCCCGGGCCCATGTAGATTAAATAAACGAATAAATAAAAAACAACGAATAAAATAAAATTTAGTCCGTTGTCCATTTGTATACAAATAAATCAAAATTACCTTAGCCCAAACCCAATAAAATACAAAACCCACTAAACCTAACCTGAATTACAATACACCCCTGCCCAATAACCAAAACCAGCCCAGATCGTGTTCATTTTCAGAAACCCTAAGGGTTCCAGGCCTCAGCAGCCGCATGAAGAAACTAGATTCTTTCGCGCGTGGATGCCAGCAATCACCGAGCCTCCGCCACGCACCTCCAGCTGTACCTGCAACTAACAAACAAGCATAGGCCAACAAACACAAAAAAAAGAAAAAACGAAATAACAAAATGAAAGATAACAGGTTGTATTTCAGTATTTTATTTTATTTTTTATTTTTTGATTTTAAAAGGCCAAGCAATGCACTGTAAAAACGATTCACGGATTGAATACAAAAAACAAAAAATTCAGAGAAAATGAAAATATTTGAAAGGTGAATAAACTCTTTGCTTTTCTTTATTTTTTTTCTTTCGTCTCTTTTTTATTCAAACACAGTAAAAGAGAAGGGGTTAGAAAGCTTATCTGGACGTCGGACCTTGCTCTCTTCGTCGAAATCGAAGTTTGAAAGGGGGTGGGTAGTTTTGCGGCAGAAGGAAAAGGGCCTAGGGTTCTTTCTTTTTTAATTTTTGTTTTAAAATGATAAAAGTTACTAATTAGGGTTTAATGTGGCATTTATATACGTTGAAAAACGATGTCGTTTGAGGCTAATTGAGGTGACCTCAAAACGGCGTCGTAGTGAGCTCAGACCCGCGCGTGACCCGATCCTAGGGAAGGATCCGCGCGTTTTTGTCTCAATGGTCCATTTGCGCAACTGGTCCATCTATATTTTATATTGTTTTAATTAATTTTTATATTATTTTAATTTATACATTATATTGGTTTTGGTTTCAATTGAATACATAATAGAACAACGTCGTTTTGGAAAGATTCATCTGTATGCCAAAGAGGATTTGTGCGTTTAATTGCTGCAATAGTCCCTCTGATGTTAAACAGTTCTTAATTTGGTTGTTTACACATTTGTTTCAAATTTGCCCCTGAGATTTTGTTTTAGTTCTAAATTAATCTATTGTTTTGTTTTTTTACTATTAAATTAATAGGTTTATTATTATTATTATTATTTACATTAGGTTTTACTTATCTAGATTAAAATATATATTAATTTTAAGATTTATTCATTTTTATTTTCTCCTCATAATTCTCTCTTTAAAATTCATCGAAACATTTTATTCATTTTTAGTTCTATTATTAAATTATTTCAATCGTCACATTAATTACTTACTTTTTTTATTTTTTTAATGTAAAATTTTGTGAACATACTTTTTTTTAATTCCAAATTTCTTTTCACTCATTATTGTTTTTTATGAGTTACATTTTATTTTTCTTTAGAATAATATTTTTAAATGTTGATGTTGATATTTGCATAATGTATGATTGAAATTATTGTTATACTTGGTTATGTTTATTTATTGTTCATTACTCATTGGTGAGCATTTTATATTCGAATTTTGCATGGTTTGTTGTCGCTTAATCACATTACATTTTTAAAAGAAACCGTGTTTCATTAAAAAAATTAAAATTATCTTATTCGTAAATTGACAAAATACTCGGTATTTGCGATTCTCGAGAGGATTGTGCCCTAACTTACTGGGCTTTGATTTTTTTTCGATGAATTTAGATAGCCAAGTATTTCTTTTGCAATAAAACCATACAAATTCTAAATAAAGTTTTTCGGGATTTCAAAATGTTGAATCCTAACTCACTGGATATGACATTTTGTTATCTCAAGTTAAGGATTTTAAAACAAAGGCAATATTCTGTGTTTCAGAATATCGAGAAATTGAACCCTAACTTATTGGATTCTGATTTCTCGTTTGATCCAAATAACCAAATATCCTTCTCAAAAGGCATGAATTTTAAATTGTAAAAGACAAACTTAATTTCGAAGATTGGACTGTTGCACCCTAACTCACTGAGTGTGACAATTTATTTCTTTGAAATGGGTATGTCTTATCATCCAATTCGATTATTCAAGTTTTCTTTTCAAAGGATCGTATTTTAAAATCTTTTCAAAATTTCAACACTAAGACATTAAGGTATCAATTCGGTACCAATTTTTGGGCGTTGCGAGGGTGCTAACCCTTCCTCGTGCGTAACCAACTCCCGAACCTATTTTCTCAAAATTCGAAGACCAAAATCGTTATTTTAGTAAATCAATATATTTTATTAAAATCTCAGGGTGACCCGATCACACCTCAATAAAAGATCGGTGGCGACTCCAATTTTTGTTTTCAAGTTAACTACTAATTTTTGTTTTCAAAAAAATGGTTTTGAATTTAATTATATAATATACTAAAAATAATTCATAAATTTAATTAGACATTTAATTTTGAAAAATATATTAAATTATATAATATCGTTTTTTAAGATATTAATTAAGTTATTTTTGAATTTCCACTATTGCATTTACTCACTTTAGAAAAAAAAACCCTGACTAATCCATTTATAACTATTCATTTAATACTAAAAAATAAGTCAAACATAAACAAAAAGGAAAAAATCTGACTTTTTATCAAAATATTGTAAATTTTAAAAATATTTCTCTGAGTGGAGTTTGGGATTAATTTTAACGATAGGCTTGTTAAAAAATAGGTAAACTATAAAAATAATCATTTTTGTTTGTCTCATATTACATTTTAATCATTTATGTTTGAAATATTACGTTTTAGTCACTTACGTTATCGTTTTGTTACGAAGTGGTCACTCTACCGTTAAACTCCATTATCTCCCTAACAGCGGTCCTACGTGGCAGTCCAAATGGATTTTAAATGCCAACTTAGATGTCTAGTTGCTGGGATGAAAATAGGTTTTTAATTAAATAAATTTAATTTGGATTGCCACATAGGACATCCAAGTTGGCATTTAAAACCTATTTGGCGTAGGACCGCCGTTAGGGAGGTAATGGAGTTTAACGGTAGAGTGACCACTTCGTAACAAAACGATAACGTAAGTGACTAAAACGTAACATTTCAAACATAAGTGACGAAAATGTAATCTAAAATAAACAAAAGTGACTATTTTTATAATTTACACTAAAATAATCTTTGAACTTCTAATTAAGTTATGAAAAATTCACTTAAATGTTAAAAACACACTAATTAAATCATTTCACTAATGGTTTTCATCATTGATCGTATATGTGTTAATGTAGTTATTAACTATTGAAATAATCGTTGCGATGTTGACATGACACTTCACGTTAATAAAAAATATAAAATTATGAAAATTTAAGTTTAAAATGAATTTTTGTCCAAATTCATTTGGGTCTTGACATTATTTGTCTATATTCATTTTAAGCGTGATTGTTTAAAGTAAAAAAAATTAAAAGTGTATAATTAAATTTTATTGAAATGATTCTTTAAAAAAAAAACTTTTCTTTTTCTCACAACAACAAGTGAATCCCATTTTTTAATAAGTTTTTGAATATTTTGGTTGTGGTTTTTTTTTTAATCTAATTTTCTAATTGTGGCATTGATATTTGATATACAATCAACTCTCTCTACAACAATTTTATTTTATCTGTTAAAATTTTGGATGTTATAGAGATGTGGTTGCTATACATTTATAATAACATTTGAGATTCATATTATATTTGGTTTTTTATTTTATTTTTAAAATTAAAAACTATAATATATTAATAATATTATTAATTAGTGAGGTTTAGGTCATAAAATTTACAATTGTAATTTCATTTATTAAACATTAATTTCATTTAATAAAATATTATTAATATATTTTATATAAAAAATAAAAATTTTATTAAAATGATATCTAAATTAAAATTCATTATTTTTATTTTCACTTAAGAATAAAATTAATTTTATTAAAATTTGAGACAAGAGGATGTTATAGAGAACTAATTTAGTAGAGGATGTGTAGCATCTCTTACCCGGAATGAACTGATTGTCACCAGCAAGAGATGTCACATTTGGACACTAAAGCTAACATAATTTGAGCATCAATTTCAAGGCTTTACTTTAATTAAATAGACACTTTTGAAGTTATTCAAGTAATTTATAATCTTACTTTAAATTTTGGGTTAAAACAAGGATTATTCAGGGCTTAATCGAGTCAAAACATGGTCAATGTCACAACACTAGGAAATGGGTGTCGCGACACTAGACTGATGGCACGACACTGAACTTCTGATGTCATGACATCGAGAACAAATTACTTTTATGACTCCAATTTCGCGATACTGAAGGTCGGATGTCGCAACACCAAAGATAGATTACTCTATTGACTCTAATGTTGCAACGCTGAAGGTCGGATGTCGTGACACTAAAGGCAGATTGCCCAAAACATATTTGCAACATCTAAAACCAAGTCTAAACTAACATCCAACATTCCATAACACATCTAAACATTTTTAGGACTCAAAATATGTCAAATTATCATTCAAAAACTTCTCATAACACATGAGTATATCCATCTAATGAAGATATCCCAAGGTACAAAATGACATTAGGCATGCATGACATAGCTTTGGAACTACTTAGTTACTTTACAACAAAAATTAATATGGTTCTAATCCTATGTACATGCCACTCTATTACCACTATTTAAATTTCATACTCTTCAATCCTTGGTTGATGATGAGATAAGGATGAGGACGGCCACTTCAAAATTTGTCTTCAAAACGATCTTTACCTACGTGTTCAAAACAATGCATTAAGCTTGTCAAAGCTTAGTAAGTACTCAAGAATTCATATCTTACCTTTGAATTCAATTAGCTAATTCTATGAAATAATAAATAACTATTATTAACATGTTTACAATAAATGAACCAAAGATAAAGTACATAGTAACAACAAGGTTAGTTGTCACAATTTCACTTACCATACTTTCATCATTCGCTGATCTCTTATATAACACTCGCGTTGCCCTTTGTAGACTTGAGTGAACAAGAAGGATATGTGGAATGCAATTACAGAGCACGTAAGCACTAGATTATCATGAACATGACATATCGTAATTTGATACATCAAATTAGGCTCCCCAATACACTCGAGGAGATTATTCTCAAGCAATTTAAGTGTCTTTTATATGTTTTTGTCGATTTTTAGCTTTAAGCATTCATAAAAGTTTTTACTTAGTTTTACACCCTTTTAGGACCCAAATTGGCCAAACGTGCCATAGGGAATCTAATAATATGATTGAGTTGGTTTAGGGAGACGATAAGGACTCAAACTCGAGAAAAACAAAATTCAGATTAGTATCGCAACATCAATCCCATAGAAGTTGTGATATCCCTGAAGGTGTTGAAGTGAAGAAATTGAGTCCAATTATAATGACTCGAAAGTTAATGGTGTAAAAAAAATATGTTTTGGGACCTTGTTTCCATAAATCGAGATATTTATGAAGTTATAGTATAAGGGAATTGAATTTTGGATAGGTAACTTTATGGAATTAGTGATTAATTAAGGAATAAGGACTAAATTGTAAAAGTAGTGAAAGTTCAATCGCTAATGGTTTTCAATTAGAAAATTAACTAAGGCCTAAAGTGGAAATTTTACTACTTTGGAAATGATGGTGGACAATAGCTAACTAAGGTATAAAATATATATGTTGTAAAATTATAATTAAATTAATTATAAAATAAAACACATATAATATAATCAAGCTAGTGAAAAGAGAGAGAAAACTCATTTTCTTTCTTTCTTCATCTAGGTTGAAGCTAGTAGGAGAAGAAGAGAAGTTACGTCATTGAGGGTTTTTAATTTCAACACCAAATTGGTTAGTGAAATTTAGTCATTTATTGTAATTTTTATGTTTTCTAGATCATGGGAGTTTAATCTAGCTAGCCCATGTATCAATTTGAAAAACAGTTAAAATTTTATAAAACTACCATTGTTGTTTTCTTGAAGTTTCAAGTGTTAAATCGATTGGATTTTAAGCTTTGGGGTGAAAATGGACTAAATTGTGAAATTAATTGATAGTTTAGTACATTAGGAACCAAACTGAATAAATTGTAAAATTTTCTACAGAAATCAGAAATAGGAGGTCCCTAATGGATTATAGTGAAATTGGAATTATAACAGTCTATTTTCAGTGAAATCAGAATAGTGGTTTCGGGACCACAAATCCAAAGTCGAAAAATTTATTATTATTATATGGTCTACAGTATGACAGGAATAATGTATAAAAATTTCGTTAAGAAATTTTACCGTTTACATGCCTAATTTGATGAAAATGACTAAATTACATAAAGTGCAAATGTTGTGTTCTAATAGCTAAAGGTATTAAATAGCTATAGAATTTTAAATTGGAGGTCCTTATATAGTAAATAGGCCATTAAAGTGCTTAGTGGTTAAGCATGAGTAGTCATCATTGGAAATTTCATGAAATATTAAGGTTAATTTTGGAAATTAATGATTAAAGTTATAATAAATAAAATAAAATAAACTATTATCATCATCTTCCACAAAAAAAAAAGAAACCTAGTCATGGAAGCTTGAAATATTAGTAAGCTTATTGTGCTCAATTAGATATCTATATTTCTCCCATTTTTAATGGTTTTTATGTTTCCGAGATCGTGATAGCTTAACTAGCTAACTCGGGGATTAATCTGTTAAATTGTTAAAGTATTAGGGTTTTTCTATTGATGAACATACTTGAGTTTTGAAGCTTGATGATAGAAAATGAAGGTTGTTGTTAGATAAACAACTTTTGTAAAGAGAATTTTGGTGAAAATATCAATTAGGGATTAAACTGAAAAAGATGATAAATTTATGGTAAAAATTATAAAATTTTGAATTATGTGGGCTACTATTAATATGTATAAAAATTGGCTAGGCTTGAGTAAGGATTAAATTGTATGAATTTCATTTTTCGAGCCTATGGACTAAATTGCAATAAATTAAAAGTATGGGGGTAAAATAGTAATTTTGCCAAAAATGTGTTGGACTAATTTGAATATTAATTATATTGAATGGGGTTAAATTCATTCGTATAGATCCGGTTAAACCTAGTACGGAGTTAGATAGAGGCAAAGGAAAAATATCAGATTAGTCGCGTTCGTATCTACGTAAATTCGTTGAGGTAAGTTCGTGTAATTAAATTGAGTATTTGTATGTTTTAATTAAATCATATGTATGTTATTTGTATAATTTCCATGTATAAATACCGATCGCATATCTAACGATTACCGAGTCCCGTTTGAAACTTAAAAATTCGTAGGATACAAATGACATCTCATTAGGGTTACTGATTTGGTTTAGGTCTTACATGTGTTGCGGACACACCACAGCTCGCATGAGCTTCCTGATACTCAGCTGACATGAGCTTCCTGTTATTTAGCTCGCATGAGCTTCCCATTATTCAGCTCGCATAAGATTCCCGTTATTCAGCTCGGAAAAGCTGACTATTTACAGCTCGTATGAGCATACATGTATATGAATTGACGGATTACAGTTCAGTACACCTCGTGTGTACTACCCGTGTATCCAACGATATTCTAAATGGTTCAACGGGCATATAATTCTGTTACGAGATTATATGAGTTCGATGTGAACTATCATTGGAATTTATATGAAAAACATGAATTGCGATTATTTGATGAATTCAACCATTTGTGGTGGATCTTATGTGTGATTTTCATGGCTAATATGTTGGTGATCGTGTGTTTAGGCTTTTGACCAAATTGGTTGATATATGCTATGTTTATTACTTATTGTATGGATATATGTTAAGTTAAACTTCGTGTTATACGAACTTACTAAGCTTAAATGCTTACTCTGTGTTATTTTCCATGTTTTATAGTAATTCTGAAGCTCGTCCGGGTTGGAAACTGGTCGGAGCTATTTCACACTATCCATTGGTCCTTTTGGTACTTCCAATAACTTAATTCCGGTTATAATGACATGTAGAGGTTATTTTTGCCAATGTTGGTATATAATTGTTTTGTTGAGACTAGTCATTTGAATGGCATGTGTTTGGTATATTTTGATGTGTATATAAGTGGCCTTATCATATTTGTTATGTGTTTGATATGGTGGAATGAAAGAAAGTAAAATGTGGTTTGAATATGCATACATGAATTTGGTCATTTACGTAAATTTAGATACTTGTTGACATGTTTTTAAGTTGTCAACTGAGGTGCCTAAGGGCATATTGGTTGTATGTGGTGATATTTCATATTGAAAACTAAATTTTGGCTTGTTTTGAATGCATTGTTATGGCTTGTTGATGTGCAAATTGTTGTGTTTAGGTTAGTACCAAATTGGGTGAGAAATGTGGCTTGGAAAGTGGCCTATTTTGATCCACACAGGCAGAGACACAAGCGTGTGTGTCAACCTTTAGTGACACACGGCCAGCTGACACGACCGTATGTCCCCTGTATCTTTTAAATTGAGCAAGTCAGTAGGCTCACATGGCCTAACACACGAGCTTGTGGCTTGGCCGTGTGGCCGAAGTGAGAGAGTTACACGGGCACGGACACGGGCTGGGACACGACTGTATGTCCCTATTTCAAATGCCCACACGGTCTTGTGTCCCCTGCAACTTTAAAAAAATTCAATGATTTCTGAAAAATTCTTTGAGTATTCGATTTAGTCCCAACTTGTTTCTAACGCGTATTTTGGGCCTCGAGGGTTCATTTAAGGGACAATATGTTTGATTTTGATTGGTTTCTGACATGAATGTTATATGATATGAAATGTTTGTTTATTTGATTTGTAAACTCTGGTACTGCTCTGTAACCTTGTTTTGGCGACGAATTCATGTTAGGGGTGTTATATTTATTGGTACCAGAGCTACGGTTTAGTCGATTCTCGAACTAATGTAGCGTATACAAGTTTAGCTATACATGTTATTATTTAACCTGTGATAGTGTAATATCTCCTGACTATTTTCAAACATGTTTTCATATAACAATTTTATTCAACCGAGCTGATTCTGATGAAGTAGAGAGTAACGCTCAAGCCTCCATTCAAAGAGTAGCTTCGAGTGGCACGAGGCCCGTATCTGAGGGTCGGAGAGGAGAGGCTAAAGAAGCCTTCTTCCAAATCATGAATGAGTGGTTCACCGAGTTCATACGGACGAACTCGATTGCTCAACAACCTCCACCGCTTCCTGTTCTTCAATCGGTTCTCGTTATTCCTCAAAGTACAGAACCTATCAGTATTAGTAAGCCTCCTGTTGATAAGATCCGTAAGTATGGTGCTGAAGAATTCTGAGCTACACTTGAAGATGATCCCGAGAGAGCTGAGTTTTGGTTAGAAAATACCATCAGAGTTCTTGATAAATTATCTTGTACATAGGCTGAATGCCTTAAGTGTGCTATATCTCTATTAAAAGATTCAGCTTACCAGTGGTGGAATATGTTGATTTCTGTAGTTCCAAAAGATCAGGTCACTTGAGGATTTTTTCAAATCGAGTTCCGCAAGAAATAAATCAGTTAGAGATTTCTCGACCAGAAACATAAAAAAATTTTAGAGCTTAAACAAGGTTGTATGACAGTGTCCGAATATGAACGAGAATCTGTTCAATTGTGCAAATATGCTCGAGAATGTATTCCAACTGAAACTATATTGTGTAAGCGGTTTGAAGGTGGCTTAAATGAATATATAAAACTATTAGTCGAGATCTTCGAGTTAAAAGAATTTGTTGTACTGGTTGATCGGGCATATAAAGCTGAAGAGCTGAGTAAAGAGAAAAGACAAGCTAAGATTGAAGCGAGAGGTTCAAGTAAGAGATTGACGGGAAAGTCATACTAATCAGCATTGAAGAAATCAAAAAAATATCACGACCGTTCTACTAATCCTGCGGGATACTCCGGTAAAGACAGAAGTACCCGACACTCTAGTCCTAAATCTCAGGCTACATCTGTAGCGAGTATAGGTAATGCTAGAAACACCAAACCTAAGTGCAAGCACTGTAACAAACTACATTTTGATGAGTGTCGAATGAAGAGTGGACCTTGTTTTAGATGTAGTTCCTTTGATCACTATTTTAGAGATTGCCCGGAGAAATCTAAAAAAGATAATATTCGAACTTCGAGGCCGAACAACACAGTTGCGAGAGTTAGACCACCTCGTAATCCTGAAAATGTGAGTGGTAGTCATGGTGTGACGAAAGACTCCACTATAAGGTTTGAGGCACAAACACCAGCTAGAGCTTATGTTATTCGTACGCGCGAAGATGCTTCTGCGCCAGATATTATTACCAGTACTTTCTCTCTTATTGATACTAATGTGACTGCTTTAATTGATCCCGGATCGACTCATTCATATGTTTGCACCAAATTAGTGTCTAGTAAAAATTTACCTGTTGAGTCCACTAAATTCATGGTTAAAGTATCGAACCCTCTAGGTCAGTATGTGTTAGTTGATAAGGTTTGCTAGAACTTTCCATTAATGATTCAGGGTTACTATTTTTCGGCCGATTTGATGCTATTACCGTTCTACAATTTAATGTGATTTTGGGTATGGATTGGCTAACTCTTCCTAATGCTATGGTAAATTGTAGAAGAAAGCATATCATTTTGAAATGTCAGAATGGTGAGATCCTTCATATTGAATCAGATAAATTAAATGGGTTGCCTATTGTGATATCAGCTATGTCAGTACAGAAATATGTGAGAAAATGTTGTAATGCTTACCTTGCTTATGTATTGGATACTAAAGTGTCTAAGTTGAAGCTTGAATCAATGCCAGTGGTTTGCGAGTATCCTGATGTGTTTCCAGAGGAGTTACCTGGATTACTGCCAGTCGAGATGAGACTGAACATGTCGAGCATCTGAGAATTGTTCTGCAAACTTTATGAGATAAACGATTGTTTGCTGAATTTAGCAAATGTGAATTTTGGCTTTGGGAAGTTGGTTTTCTAGGACACATAGTATCGGTTGAAGGCATCAAAGTTGATTCAAATAAAATTTCAGTGATTGTTAATTGGAAACCACCGAGAAACGTATCTAAAGTCAGAAGTTTTTTGGGATTAGCTGCTTATTACCGAAGATTTGTAAAAGGGTTTTTGATGATAGTTACACCGATGACACGGCTATTATAGAAAGATCTGAAGTTTGAATGGTTTGATAAATGTCAGTAAAGTTTTAACCAGTTGAAAGCCCTATTGACCGAAGCACCAGTTCTGGTTCAGCCTGAATCAGGTAAGGAATTTGTGATTTTCAATGATGCGTCATTGAACGGTTTAGGCTATGTTTTGATGGAAGAAGGTAAAGTAATAGATTATGTTTCAAGACAGTTAAAGCCACATGAAAAGAACTATCAAGAACTAGTTTATTTGAATATAATTATATTTAAATTGAATGTAATTATATTTAAACTAGCTTATTTTGAATATAATTAGATCAAGAACCGAAGAAATCAGAGTTGGATCGGGGAAAAACTAAAGTTGTCGATTAATCGTCTGGTTTCGACTTTTCAACGTACGAGGTAAGTCCATTAGCAATTTGAGGTTATTAAGTCAGTATATATGCATGTATATCTATTGTATTTTGATGAGCTGAAATTGAAAGTATATGGATTGAATTTGGTTTAAGTATGAATGATATGTATAAATATATTGATCATGTTCGAAATATATTATGTATAATACTTGTTTTTAATCAAGTTTTATATAATTTATATGTTACTAAGTCGATATATAATATAATGTATACCCTTGACTTGTTAAGTATATGTGTTATTTGTACGTATTTAATATATTTATATGTGTCTTGATATTTAGGTTGATCTTTGTATGTTATGTAATTCGAATGTTGTATATACATGTACAAATTTTTGTATTGAATTAAAGGTATGAAATTGTAGCTTAGATTATCTATAAGGTATTAGAATGTATGGTATATATTTTTTTTGAATTGATTTTTTTCATGTAAAATATATATTAAGTGATTCGATTAGTAAATGTATACTACTTAAGGTATGATATAAGTTAAACGATAAGATTTTAATAGTAGAATTTAATTTATTAAGTTATATGTATATATATGTGAGTGTACGGATGTATAATTAAATTATTTAGCTGAATTTGGTATTTGATCTTTATATATATATGGTTTAAAAATAAGTTTATAAATATTGAGCTAAATTTTTATGTATGGACAGTATATACAAATATAGTTCGAACATGAGTAACAACTTCTGTGAATTGAGATTTTCAGGCTAGTGCCTATCAGGTTTATTGTCAGTGAAATAATTCAGACTTTATGTCTACAGGCTTGATGCCGGTGAAATTATTCAGACTATATGTCTAGCAGGCTTGATGCCGGTGAAATTATTCAGACTATACGTCTAGCAGGCTTAATGCCGGTGATACATTTCGGACAATAAATCTAGTAGGCTAAAAGCCGGTGTACGAATCAGGTTTTAAAACCTAGAGGCAGTGTCGGTGAATCTGTTTAAATTATGTGAGAATATGCAATTGATATATCTATGATTTTTGATTATATGGAATTGATGAATAATAAACGTCGATCTTTTTTTTTAGTTACATGTTTGATGAGTATACATGTTCAGTCATATGATTTTGGTTATTATTATGAGCATTATTATTTGGTCTAAGCATTATTAATATATATTGTGCATTCGGTATATGGATATATAAATATATATGCTAGGATGCATTTGCTAAGGATAAAATATATTCGGCAATGCATTCAATAAGTATATATTTACATGTTTGTTAAATGCATTCGGTTATAAGTTTTTAAAATATTAAATTCTAACTATGGCATGTATAGACTAGATAAATGTTTTGAATGTCGTATTTTGTTGTATTGTATATGATTATTATAACCATACTAAAATGGTTTATTTTCTTATGGATTGCTAGTTTGCAATGTTTTATTAGTTAGATTTTAATGTCTTTGTTTATTAAAAATGTTAGAAGAGAGAAGTTAAAATTTTGCATTTTGTTTATAATAGACCAAGCTTATTATATTTAAATATATAATATATGCATTGATTTGAGATGGTTGTGTTTGTTCAGTAATGCCTCGTAACCCTAATTCGGTGACGGATATGGGTAGGGGTGTTACATTTGATTGGTATTAGAGCTACGGTTTAGTCGATTCTAGGACTAACGTAGCGCGTATAAGTCTTGCTATACATGCCATAATTTATACTGAGATAGTGTGATGATTTCTGACATCTAAAAATGTGTTTTCGTATAGTAATGGATCCAATCGAGCCATAGCTGATCATGTTGAGAGTATAGCGCCTGCTCCCGTGCAAGGGACAGAGCCGGTAGATTCTTGACCGACCTTGAGTAACCAGGAGGGAGAGCTAAACAAGCCTTCTACAAATGATGAACGACTGGTTTACTCAATATATCCGGACTAATCCGGCTGCACAACAACCTCTACCCCAGATTAATCCATCTTCGGTTCCTGTTATACCTCAAGTGAGTGATCCGATGAGATTACTTAAGCCTCCTGTTGATAAAATTGAAAAACGGGGCCGAAGAGTTCAGAGCCACTGATGATGATGATGCTGGGCGAGCTAAATTCTGGCTCGATAATACTATTCGAGTGTTTGATGAGTTATCTTGCACCCCTGATGAGTGCTTGAAATGTGCCATATCTTTGCTACGGGACACTGCATATCACTGGTGGAATACACTAGTATCGGTGGTTCCGAAAGAGCGAGTGACCTGGAAATCTTTCAGACTGAGTTCCGTAAGAAATACATCAGTCAGAGATTCATTGATAAAAACGCAAGGAATTTATTGAATTGAAACAGGGTCGGATGACAGTGATAGAATACGAACGAAATTTGTGAAACTCAGTAGATATGCTCGGAGTGTGTTTCGACTGAAGCTATTATGTGTAAATATTTGAAGATGGGCTGAATGAAGATATTAAACTGTTATTGCATACTTGAGATAAAATGGTTCGTAGTACTGTTGAACGAGCTTGTAAAGCCGAGGAGCTCGGGAAAGAGAAGAGAAAAGCTGACTATGAAGCTCGAGATTCCCGTAAAAGATCATTAGTAAATCGTTCCATTGGCCTCAAGGGAATTCAGAGAGGGACATAGCCAATCTAAAGCTACTGCAGGGTTTCTAAACATGATCGAGATCGAACCCTTGTAAGTTCACGAGCTAATTCAGTTGCTAGTGTGGATAATGTTCGACAAAATGATCAGAGTGCAAGCATTGTGGGAAATGGCATCCTGGAGATTGCAGATTACATGATCGGTCTTGCTTTAAGTGTGGTTCAAAGGATCATTTCATTCGAGAGAGTCCGATGGTAGCTGAGCAAAAACTGTACAGAGTACTAGACCGAGTAATGTGTCAGTACGAGGTAGACCACCCAGGTATTCGGGTAATGTAAGTGGTAGTCAGAGAGGGATAAAGGACACGGCAGTTCGATCTGAGGCTTGTGCACTTGCCAGAGCATATGCCATCCGTGCTCGAAGGAGGCTTCTTCTCCAGATGTTATTATCGGTCTTTCACTCTTTTTTATAATAATGTTATGCATTGATTGATCCTGGTTCGATCATTCTTATGTGTGTGAGAATTTAGTATTCAGTAAGACTCTACCTGTTGAGTCTACTGAGTTTGTGATAGAGTATCGAACACCTTAGGCCGGTGTGTTGTGGTGACAAAGTTTGTAAGAATTGTCCGTGATAATTCATATTTATGTTTTCGACTATTTGATGTTGTTACCATTTGACGAGTTCGATATAATTTTGGGTATGGACTGGTTGAATTTACACACTGCTGTGGTTAACTGCAAAAGAAAGACTATCGATTTAAGGTGCCAGAATGACGAGATTATTCGGATTGAATCTATGATTTGATGGTTACCACATGGTTCCCGATGTGCTCAAAGTAGTGAGGAAGGGTGTGAGCTTTATATGGTATATCTGATAGTAAGGACCGAAAAGAAGTTGTCTCTGCCGTTGTTGTGAGTATTCAGATGTGTTGCGAAAATTAGCCGGGTTTGCCACCTATGGAGGTGATTTGGATTGATTAGTACCGGGGCTGATATACTTCTTGATGAGCTATTAATACCGTTGCACTCGACCTGAATTATTAAAAAGAAAGATAGAAGCATTGAATTGATTCTGCGGCAGCGTTCAATAAGGTTGCGGATAAAAAGGAACAATATTCGTAGTACAGCGGACTCGGAGAGTCAGTTTCGACTTGTTTCATCATTAAAAGGGGCTTCAGTGCGGTGATTCGATCAGAATTTCAGTATACTTGATTGAGACCTCCGAAAAATGTCTCTGAAGTTTGAAGCTTTCTAGGGCTCGCTGGTTATTATAGACGGTTATAAATGGTTCTATATGATTGCTACCCTGATGACAAAGTTACTACAAAAAGATGTTACGTTTGAGTGGTCAGAAAAGTGCCAAAAAAGTTTTGATCAATTGAAAGTTCTTTTGACCGAAGCTCTAGTCTTAGTTCAGCTAGAATCGGGTAAAGATTTTTTTATTTATAGTGATGCATCTTTAAATGGTTTGGGCTGTGTTTTGATGCAGGAAGGCAAAGTTGTAGCCTATGCCTCGAGACAGTTAAAGCCGCACGAAAAGAACTATCTGACGCACAATCTGGAATTGGCCGCTATTGTATTTCCGTTGAAAATATGGCGCCACTATCTGTTTGGTGAAAAATGTCATGTTTATTCCGATCATAAAAGCTTGAAGTATTTGATGACTCAGAAAGATCAGAATTTGAGAACGCGTCGATGGTAGAATTGCTAAAAGATTACAAGCTTATAATTGACTATCATCCGGGAAAGGCTAATGTTGTTGCTGATGCCCTAAGTTGAAAATCACTATTTTCTTTGCGTGCAATGAGCGCGCATATGACTATGTTTGATGATGGTGTAATAGTAGTTGAGTTGAAAGCAAAACCGTTATTTGTTCAACAGATTTGTGAAGCTCAGAAAGCTGATGATAATTTAATTGCAAAACGAGCTCATGTGACTTAAATCTTGATTCAAAGTTTCTAGTTGATGTTGAGGATTGTTTGAGATTCAGAAACCAATTATGTGTTTCAAAAAATTCAGAGTTAATTCAGATTATCTGTTCACCCGGTAGTACAAAAATGTATAACGATCTGAAACGCACTATTGGTGGCATGGTATGAAATGAGACATTTCTGACTTTGTTTCGAAATGTTTAATATGTCAGCAAGTAAAAGCCGAGCATCAGGTACCTTCTGGGTTGCTTTAGCCGATCATGATACCTAAATGGAAATGGGACAGAGTTACGATAGATTTTGTATCCGTTTACCGTTGACACCGAGCAAGAAGATGCAATTTGGGTGGTTGTTGATAGATTGACAAAACTGGCTCGCTTTGTCCCGGTTCGTATTGATTATTCACTAGATAAACTTGCCGAATTATATATTTCTCAGATTGGCGAGATTGCACGGAGTACCTATTTCTATTGTTTCGGACAAAGACCCGAGATTCACATCGCGATTTTGGAAGAAACTACAGATGCTTTAGGTACGAAACTACATTTTAGCACAGCTTTTCACCCACAAACAGATGGTCAATCCGAACGAATCATTCAGATACTTGAGGATATGTTGAGATGTTGCATTCTCGAGTTTGAAGGTACGTGGGAACGATACTTACCTTTGTTTTGAATTTGCTTATAATAATAGCTTTCAATCTGGTATCAAAATGGCACCTTATGAGGCTTGTACGGTTGTAAATGTCGTACACCATTGTATTGGACCGAGCTTAGTGAAAATAAG